>NW_023505574.1:300000-577108 GCF_004664715.2 Peromyscus leucopus | reverse complement strand
GGAATTGGAACCTGTAGGATATGAAAGGATGTATTAGTCTGTATCCATTTCTACCAGGCAAATTGCATTTTAAATGTTAAATGTGGAATTTTGAATGTTAATTGTAACTGGAAGTTTCTCCCATTCCATCCATTCCCGCCATCCGCAGCTGCTTATAAAATAATCACTTAGAGGCTTAATTAATTACCAACTATATGGCCTATGGCAGGCTTATGCTAGCTAGCTCTTTCATCTTAAATTAACCCATTTCTATTTATCTATGTATCGCCACACATTCTGTGGCTTTACTTGTATTCCATTACATGTTGCTCTTTGGTCAAGCAATTTGGTGTCCTCCCACACCTTTTTCCTCTCACTATCTCTCTTGTATTTTCTTGCCTGCCTCCATCCTGCCCTCCCATAGGCCAATGAAGCTTTATTTATCAACCAATCAGAGCAACATATATTCACAGAAAGACATCCCACAGTAGTTAACCTCGGAGATCTCCATCTTTCTTGCATTATTTATGAAGAAAATAAACTCTAGAAACACTAACATGCCTGTAAACCAGAAATAGGAACTTCACTATGTAAAATTTTTGCCAAAATGGAATGAATGTAAGTAGAGGGAAAACCCTGCACCAGCTCTTTTCTTAGTCTTCAGAATCAAATATTGTCAAGTTCAAGGCCATCTTTTTTATCATGTTAGTGGCTTACCTTTTTGAGTACTGTGCTTTGGGAACTTAAATATTTAGTTGAAATTGTCACATGTGACTGCATTGGCAGTATAATTTTATTCTTTGTAAAGCTTTTTGGTTCCCCATTAGAATTACTTACCTGAAGCAAGCTTTGCTTGCTGCCATTGTGAAGAAACAGTGCTATAGTGGGGATATCAAATTAAATACAATTACCCTAAATAGAGCATGTTCTTTTCATTCACTTAAGAAATTCATGTATCCATCCAACATGTATTGAGAGCTTGCCATCTTTGTTGCCTAGCCACTGTTCATATATATTTTTTAAAGAGTTCCTGCCACCAGAACTAGAATATGCATGCATTTAGGACTTAGAGGTAATTAAGGAAGATTCTTTCCCACAGCAATTCTGTTTTTGTTTCTCAGACTTAGTACTCAGCTTATGCCAGCCTTGATTTACTGGAGGCTCTCTCTCACCTGTCCACCACTTGGCTGGGGCTGATGATGGTGCATGTATGGGCAGAGAAAATTTAAGCAGATATTGGCTGTGAGTAGAGAAATCATTCATTGTATTACTCACAGCTTTTTAATATGTTTCAACATTTGTGTAATGGAGAAAATACAAGTAAATCTGGAAATTAAAAAAGAAGTTAATTTGAAACTGTACTTTTGTGGATTAAGACAAAGTTAGTGGGCTGGAGAGATGACTCAGTGTTTAAGAGCACTGACTGCTCCTCCAGAGGACCCAGATTCAATTCCCAGCACCCACATGGCAGCTAACAACTGTCTATAACAGACTCACACAGACATACCTTGCAGGTAAAACACCAATGCATATTAAAAAAAAAGACAGAGTTAGTTGCTTCTGTCATTGCTGTGACGAAACACCTGACAGAGGCTAACTAAAGGAGAAAAACTTATTTTTGCTCACACTTTGAGGGTACAGCTCTTCATGGAGGAAAATCATAGCAGCAGGGGCCTGATGTGACTGGTCCCATTGTGCCCGAAGTTAGGAAGCAGAGAGAGAAATGAATGCTGCTGCGCAGCTCCCTTCCCTGTAGCTAGAGTTTTCGTGCCTTGCCCACAGTCAGGACAAATCTTTGTCACCCGCCAGTCCCACAGCCGCTCAGACCCAACCAAGTAAACACAGAGTTTGTAAGCAATAGCTTACAAACTGTATGGCCATGGCAGGCTTCTTGCTAACTGTTCTTATAGCTTAAATTAATCCATTTCCTTAAATCTATACCTTGCCACGTGGCTCGTGGCTTACTGGCATCTTCACATGCTTCTTGTCATGGTGGCAGCTGGCAGTGATTCCCTTTCCCTTCCCGTTCCCTTAATTCTCCTCTCTGTTAGTCCCGCCTATACTTCCTGCCTGGCCACTGGCCAATCAGTGTTTTATTTATTGACCAATCAGAGCAACAGATTTGACATACAGACCATTCCACAGCATTCCCCCCTTCTTAAACCTCTTTAGGAATGTCCTCAAGGACATACCCAGAGATATGTTTACATGATGATTTCAAGTTCAGTCAAGTTGATAAGATGAACTGTGACAGACTGAACAATTGAAGTATGCGTGGCACTTTAAGTGCTTTGGGATTTCTTTTTCTTGGGTTTACCATGTGGTTTATTTATAAAATAAAGATATTTTATACATAGTTAAGAGCATAGATGGCACCAAAAATACTCAGCCAGTTTGATTTGTCTTAAAATGGGAGAGATGATTGGTTGGAGAAACAACTTGTAAGATTTCATGATAAGCACAGCTTGAGTTAATTTCTATGACTGTTCTCAGGGGCCGCCACTATGAAAGGCTTAAGTTAGTCTGACTTGATGGTCACCTATGCCGGTCTAGTTTAATGTTAACCACTCCTCTGAGCTAGAGATAACTTCTTGCTTGCTCCTCTTCCTACATTCCTCTGGTTTATCATTGCTGGGGCAGCCAGGCCTTTCTACCCACAGGTGGATGCAGTAAAGCCCCAAGGTTATCTCCTGTTCTTCTATGTCCTTTGCAGCTGTGGAGATGCCATGTAATGGTAACTAGTTAGGCAGGCAGTTCTTTAGCACTGGACTTTTACTTTAGATGTAAGGGACCAAACTCAATGGCTTGGGGCATGTATTCCAACTCTTCCTCAGGTAAGAATTACAGTTATAATACCCAGCCCTTTACATTTGGCAAATTTGGAGAAATCCCTACAATATCAATCTTATCTTGATGAGTCCAAAAGCCCTGTACCTAATTTACCTTCTATCATAACTAAGGAAAACTAACTATAACTATCTAGTCTTCAACTTCATCATAGACCCTAGAAAGATATAATGCTGCCTGAGTAAACAGGAAGTGCTGAGCAAGCAACTTCCAAAACTATAGAAATGACAGACATCTGGCTTCCAGGACAGTCACCCAAGGTTCTCTGTAATGTTCAGGCATCCACCTTCAGTCTTTGAGCCTAGAATATCTGGCAGACTTTTCTATGAAGCAGAAAATTTTGAAGGACTGTCCCGCCTTATCTTGGCAAAGTTTGGCAGTCTTTTTTTCCTTTGGGTCCTGCTTGTCGAGTTTATACAGCATACTGTCAGGAGTTAAGGCAAGGGCAGTTTCTTGCCCAAATGGCTAGCTTTGCCACAATGAAAGCAAACTCCATATGGAGGTTCTTCAATGCCCATCATTCTTTTATGAAGTAGATTGGTGCTGCCAGGAGCAGACCTGTCTCACTGTCATGAAAAGCCCTATGTTAACAAAACATTGTAAATGCCACATTCTTGAAGCGTTTGAAGATCACCTGTCTATTTAAAATATATCTGTGTCTAACCTTGAAAATATACCTAACACAACTACAAGTTTGATTATTATAGATGACTAAGTACTAACCTGCATTTTTTTTTTTCCTGTTTTTTCAAGACAGGGTTTCTCAGTGTAGCTTTGAAGCCTGTCCTGGAACTTGCTCTGTAGACCAGGCTGGCCTCAAACTCATGGAGATCCGCCTGCCTCTGCCTCCCAGGTATTGGAATTAAAGGTGTGTGCCACCACTGCTGGCTGTTACATTACATTTTTAAATCGTGCTGCATAAGTACGATATCCCAATCAAGAGTAGAAACATGCATGTCGTATAACAAAATAACTTAAATTTGTATCAATATACCAAAATCCATACCAATGTAAAATATTTGAGATGAATATCTTTCTTTTTATCCTATATCCATATATACCCATTAAATGTTGACAGACATCCATAACCCACCAAATGACCAAAAATCACTCACCCTACCTCTTGGGAATGTAGGTTTTATGTTCTCTAGACTGCTTCCTGTTGTCTTAGGGATATGGCATCTTTAGAGGACCCTGAGAAAATTGAGATAATGGTCAAGTCCTGGGAAAACTGGTTGTAACATTTGTTATCCAATCTCAGAACTGTTCCCATGCAGATGGATCAGTATATATGTCACTCGTCTTGTAGGTTTTTCTTTATGTCTGTAGCCAAGATTTTCAGGAGGTCTCTCCGATCAAACATGGGTCTCTGTTAACCTTGAAGGAATCCATAGTCTTTAATTTCCTGTGGAAACAAAAGCATAACCTTTCTCCAATGCAGTACATTTTCTGAATTCCATTTTAAAATTAAGGCATCCCTAAAGTATCTAGGTTAGTTTATTTCAGCAGTCCCTTTTACAGTCCCATGTCTCTCAGCAGGTGTTGTTTGCTCATCAGCATTCAAAAAATTCAAAGTCAACACAACACCATACAGGATCCAAACTTCCTGTGTATTTCCATCTTTACTTGGCTTTTTTCTTTTATATTACTTTATTCTCTCTTAAAAGACTTTATTATTTTTAAACTTTTTTTTTATATGGCTGTATATACCAATTTTCTTTTCTTTCTTAAGCCTATGAACATTTTTAAAATACACTGTAACTTGTTTAGAGGTTTTTTTTCTAGTCTGGATCTGTTTTTACTGTGTGTCTCTAGCCTTTTTCTGACCATGTGAATCAAACCTTAAATTGCTATGCAGCTTTGTGCTGGTGGTTGGCTCTGCCCTCCTCTAGGTTTGTGAAAGCTGAGCTTTATACCCCACAAGTCTGACTGGGAGCTGTGCTCAACTGGGAGATGAATTCTGCTGTTCCAGTTCTAAGAAGTTGGTGCCTCATGCTGTGGCAGCCATTTTTACTTAGTTTTGTGTTTCTTCTTAGTGTCCTGGCTATTCAAGTGCTTGTTGTAGGGCAGAATCTCTAAAAGGAGCTGTATCCCCCCCTTTTTTTTCCTTCAGGCCCTATATGGAAATTCAGGCCCATATTGGGCACTAAATATAGTAGGCTTTCTTTAGGCCACCCACCAGCTCCCAAATCATGAAACAGAGACTTATTAGTTGTGAGTACTTGGCCTTATCTTGTGCTTGTCCTACTAGCTCTTATAACTTAATTTAACCTGTTTCTCTTAATCTACATTTTGACTCGGGACTTTTTACCGTTTTTTTCATTCTGTATGTCTTACTTTATGTCTGTCTATCTGGTGGCTGCCTGGCTATCTGGCCCAGGGTGTCTCCCTCTTTTTCTACCTCATTCGCTCCTCTCTCCTTCTCTCTTGAGCCTAGATTCTTCCTCCTACTTATTCTCTCTGCTCATCAGCTTCACCTATCCCTCTCCTGCCTAGCAATTGGCCATTCAGCTTTTTATTAGATCAATCAGGTGCCTTAGACAGGCAAAGCACATCTTCACACCATTAAACAAATGCAGCATAAAAAATGTAACACCTTTACTTAGTTAAAGTAATATTCTGTAACATAAACAAATGTAACACATCTTTACAGTTAAAGTAATATTCCGCAACAAATGGATTTATTTAAAATACTAAAGTATCTTCACAGAATATTATATTTTTGTAATATGAAAATGTCAAAGTGCTGAGCTATACCCTATAGTCAATAAGAATACATTAGTAGAATCCAATTACAGACATTGTTCTTTAGAAAAATCTAGTTATTTTTGAAAACTAGGTAGAGAAGGGGAATTTCATATTGAATGAACATTTGGTAAAGATTTGTGTCATTCTAAAAATAGTTAAAAAATACTTCTATTTCCTGTAATGGTTTGCCAATATGTTAAGAGCTTTGAAACCTAGAGGTGCTAAATGCTAACCTGGCCTGCTCTCTAGATAATTACTTTCACGAATGGACATATTTAAGCAGCACTGGTGTTCATAGTTAGCTGTATATCAGATGTGATAACAAATGTTATTGTACAATGGACTCCCTGCAGATGAAGTAATCTTCTGTAGATCTAATTATAGTGGAGATCACTGTAAAATTATATAGCCCCAAAGGGACTGATAAAGCTTGGGAAATAAAGATTCCATAATATACTTTTGTAGAAGGCATCTTACTTTTTCCAAAATATGTGAAGTACTATGTACCAGACCCAAGTGATGCTTATTATTTTAGTTACTTTGAATAAGTTAGTAATGAATGCAAAAATGCAATAAAAGGAGGACATGACTGCTCCTAAGGGGCTGAGGTTTTTATTATAGATATAAGGGAGAGCACAGACAGAAGCAGAGACATCTGCGAGAGAGAAGAGTGAACATGACCTGCAAACTGAACCAGGCCATGGGAGGAGAAGGGCAGGGGAGAAGGGGAAAGACAAGAGGCCAGGAGAGTGTAAGTAATTATGTGAATTACTTGAATTTTTGTTATTTTAATTTAATATTTAAAATCATGTAAGTTGATTTTGTAAGTTATTTGAGTATTTGAGTCAGTAGAACAGAATTGATTGGTGTGGAGTTCTCAGGAGTTAGGAAGGACAATGAAGAGATAATCTGAGGACAGGTTGAGTAGAAACTTTCCGGAAACTGTCAGCAGCAGGAGGGGAGCTGGTCCAGAAGACTGATTTCTGTAGCATCTCCCTTCAGCACTGACCCTGTCCTCAACAGCTCTGCAGACCCAGAGGTGAGTCCTCTGTTCCTGGGCCCTGCAGCAGCCTATGTAGGGCTGGTTTCCTGAGGTGCCTGAGCAGCTGGCATGTGGGTGGGGCCTGGCTGTGGCTAGGCTTTATTTTTTGTTTGACCTTCTGACAAGATTTAGAATGTTCCTTTGGGCAAGAAACTCTCCTCCTCCAGCACTGTGTTCCCTGCTGCCCTGCTTACCTCAGCCTGGAGGCCTTCACTGTAACAAGATGGCTCTCTAATGCAGTCCAACAGGAACCAGCATATTGGGCAATGTTATTCTTACTGTCTGTACATTAGCACGTGAAAGGCCATGCCTCAGTTTTGGGGTGTTATAAGCAACTGACTGAAAATGTTCACTTACACTTTTAAGGCAGAGTTAAATGGATATTATGAACTCCTGCTTTGGGCCACCACATATTTGATTTATTTATTAAGATGTTCTCATAATAAAGAATAACAAGAGACCTTAGAGCCTGTTAGTATAGCTTTTCTGATTTGAACCAAATCAAAGATGTCAATTAATATTCATGATGACATTTCACATGTTATTATTTTTACTTTTTGTAATTACCACAGTCTCTAAATTAATCTTCAGTTACTTAAAATACTTAACATTAAGTAAGGATATAATTACAATTTAAAAATATATGAAAAAATTTAAAAGTTTTAATTAGAAGAAAACCATATAATTCTATAGAGAAAAATTTACATACCAATGGTTATTTGTAATTATTTAACCAAAAGAGAAAAATAATCCAGAGAAGAAAAAAAAATCATCGGTGTCCTGAAAGGTGATAGATGTGATGTATACCTTCATTAGCTTAGGTATTTTGCTTCTTGGACTAGTGGAGTCCAGTATGTGAACATCTTTGATTTTTCTGTTCAAACCATAAGAGCCAGAGGCAAATGTGGAGACAATTTCCTTCTATTTTGTTTTCTGTTTTTGAGAAAGTGAACTATCTTCAGTTTAAGCATAGCCCATAAGGGCTGTACTGAAGGACAAGAGGCACCCTCCTAGTCAGTGGAGGGGTTCAGCATCAGTTCCAGTTATTGCTCACTGGGGCAGGACCTCCCCTCCTGAGCTTCTCATATCAGCTCTGGTTAGCAATTTTTGGGTGGCTCAAGCTGCTGTTGCCACCACTAAAGACTGAGAGGAATTTCATTCAAATTCAGCTAGAATTGGAGTATATTGGAAAACAAAGTTCAAGAATATAGGGTGGTCAGCTTGTCTCAAAGTGTCATGTAAATATCTTAGCTGAGAGGCTTCTTTTCATATAATCCTTTTGTGTTGTACAGTAGGATACCTCCCAACAAAACTGCTATGTCTCACATTTTGGTGACCTTCAGGCTGTGTTCTATCAAAGAGACCAATATTTTTTTTTTTAATTTAAGAAAAATTTTAAATTCATTTTATATACCAACCACAGATCCTTCTCTCTTCCCTCCTCCTGCCCCTCCAACCTTCCCCCTCAATCCACCTTCCATTCCCTCCTCTGACAAGGTAAGTCCTTCCATGGGGAGTCAGCAGAGCCTGGTACAGTCAGTTGAGGCAGGTCCGAGCCCCTCCCCCTGCATCAAGGCTGTGCAAAGTGTCCCCACCATAGACAGTGGGCTCCAGAAAGCCAGCTCATGCATCAGGGATGGATCCTGATCCTACTGCCAGGGGGCTCCTTAAACAGATCAAGCTGCACAGCTGTCTTGCTTATGCAGAGGGCCTACTCCAATCCCAGAGATGCTTCACAGCTGTTGGTCTAAAGTTCATGAATTCCCACTAGCTTGGTTTGGTTGTCTCTGTGGGTTTCCCCATCATGATCTTGATGCCCCTTGTTCATAGAATCCCTCTTCTCTTCGACTGTACTCCTGGAGCTCAGCCTGGTGCTTGGCGGTGGATCTCTTGTTCTGCCTCCATCAGTTACTGGATGAAGGTTCTATGATGACAGTTAGGCTATTCACTGATCTGATTACTGGGGTAAGCCAGTTCAGGAACCCTCTCCACTATTGCTAGTAGTCTAAGTTGGGAACATCCTTCTGGATTCTTGGAACTTCCCTAGCACCTCATTTCTTCCTATCCCCATGATGTCTCCCTCTATCATGGTATCTTTTTCATGCTCTCCCACTCCATCCCTGTTCCACCTTGACTATCCCATTCCCTCATTTCTAATCCTCCATCCCCTACTCTCTGCCTACCCCCTCCCCTTCACTCATGGATATCTCATCTATTTTCCCTTCCCAGGGCAATCCATGCGTCCCCTTTGGGTCCTCCTTGTTAGTTAGCTTCTTTGGAGCTGTGGCTTGTAGTCTGGTTGTCCTTTGCTTTATATCTAGTATTCACTTATGAGTGAGTTCATACCATGTTTGTCCTTCTGATCTGGGTTGCCTCACTCAGGATGATATTTTTTAATTCCACCCATTTCCCTGCAAATTCATAATGTTGTTTTTTAACAGCTTGAATAATACTCCATTATGTATATGTACCACATTTTCTTATCCATTCTCTGGTTGAGGGGCATCTAGGTTGTTTCCAGGTTCTGGCAATTATGAATAATGCTGCTATGAAACATAGTTGAGTAAGTGTCCTTGTAGTATGATTGAACATTCCTTGGGTATATGCCCAAGAATGGTATAGCTGGGGTCTTGAGGCAGATTGATTCCCAATTTTCTGAGAAGTCACCATACCGACTTCCAAAGTTGCTGTACAAGTTTGCACTCCACACCAACAGTGGAAGAGTGTTCCCCTTGCTCCACACAAGCTGTCATCAATGTTTTGATCTTAGCCATTCTGACAGGTGTAAGATGGTATCTCAGAGTTTCGTTTCAAATTTGCATTTCCCTGATGACTAAAGATGCTGAGCAATTCTTTAAATGTTTTTTTGGCCATTTGAGATTCTTCTGTTGAGAGAATTCTCTGTTTAGCTTTGTAGTCCATTTTTAATTGGATTGTTTGGTATTTTGATGTCTAGTTTCTTGAGTTCAAAGAGACCAATCTTAAGGTTGGCTGCTGCTTTTGTAATATGGCTGTTACGTGAATTACAAAACTGTCTTTCACTTTGTAAATGGTAGCTTCGTCCTTGAAGCCCAGGGTTAAATCTCTCTAGTCCAGCTATGCATATATGGCTCTGCAGGGACAGAAAAGGGAACATCTACAATGTGAGATGTTATACTGTTGCTTTTCATTCTTGCAGCTCTGGACTGTCTGTGTTTGAGTTCCTTGACATAGCGTTGTATCCATTCTCATCTGTAAAGTGGGATCACAACTGTGTCTCAATCACAGAGTGAGTACAAAAAGAGCCCTTTAAGACAGTGCCCAGTACTTTCTCAGCACTGATGAATGTTATCGGTTATTAATATTTTTTTTTGACATGACTAAATGTTAAGTTTAATTGAAAACTAGAATATCCCTTGGGTCAATATTTCCTTTTTCTGTTGTACTTCATTTATTTATATCTTAGGAGCTTGATTTCTTTTTTGAAAATAAAAAAAAAAACAAAAAACCACGTTCTTTTTTTCTGAGGCAGTAGTTAGTTATGGCTGTCCTGGAACTCACTGTGAGACCAGGCTAGCCTTGAACTGTGGCAATCTTCCTACCTTTCCGTCTGAGTTGTTTTTTAAATTTTTTTTGAATAGTGTAAAACTGTCTCAATAGCTCAGACTGGCTCGAGTCCAGAGTGGTCTATGTTCCCTTCCCTTAGCTTTTCAAGTCCTGGACTTAGAGGCATTTGCTATCATACTTGGCTTTAAAATTTTTCTTTTCTTTATTTTTCTGCAGTTCTAGGCTTTATGCATGTAGAGCAAGCCCTCTGCCACTGAAATTTTCTCAGCTCCTTATTTTAACTAAGGTCTAACTCAGGCCTTGAATTTGCAATCTCCTCAGTTTACCTCCTGAGTAGCTGGATGACAGGCCTGTGCCAACAGACTCAGGTTTTTTAAAGACCAATGTAGGGCAGACTCAAGTGATTTATTGTATATTTCTTTAGGTACATCCCTTCTGTTTTCTAGCAGAAGATCTCTTTATATGATTTGGGAAATTAAATCTGGCATTCCTTTCCTCAGAAGAACTTCTGACAAACCTCATAGTTCATTCTTACCTTCTGCTAGGACATCTACTTCAGTATCTAATCAAGTTTAAAATCTAATTATTTTAAACTTGCTATCATATTAAGATAAATTTTTGTCCATTTCCAGGTTGATTTTTTTCTTTTGTTTATATTTTAGGCAGTGTTTTCTCATTAATATCTTTTTTTTTTTGGTATTTATTGTGGGAATATTATGAGTTTGTAACTTTGGGCAGCAAGAGTAAAATGGCATTATGCACAAGCTTTGCTGGCCTAGAATGTTTAGTTCCTTTTTTTTTTTTTTGATACAGAATCTCATTTGCTATGTAGACTAGGCTTGCCTAGAAGTTTCATTGATCCTGCTACCTCATCAGGTATGAACTACCATACCTGCCTGCAAGTAATTTTTTCTATTCTTTCTAAACCTTTTTTTCCATCTTTGTTTGCTTTTGAGCTTTCCTTCCCCAGCATTAGGAAGTTGTTGTTAGTGATATTTTGACAAAGTTAAAAGCTCCTGTATGATGCAGGTAGCTGAGGCTCAGAAAAAGTTCCACAAAAACTAGTCCAGCACCTATAGTCACCTTTTGCAGTGGGGCATCTACCAGGAACCTATGCTACAGCAGTGATTCCCGAAGTCTATTGCTACCTGTTTGCAACCTTTCTAGGATGCAGTTTTTATGTGGATTCTGTTCTTTACTGCAAGAAAGCAACCTGTCTGAGCTTCTAAGTCACTGTCCTAGGACTTTTGATGTCTAGAACTGCAGAGGCAGGCTTGCTGCCTAGAGCCCTTGTTCAGCAGTTCATGAGGCTGGCTGGAGAGGATGGATAATAAGGGATTGGTTGTCTGCTGGTACAGTTGATTTCAAGCTATTTTGTAGTTTTTTTAGCATAAACAGAGACTCACTGAAGACTTGTCTGTAATTTAAGTTGATATTTTTATTTTCTTAGTTGATACCAGTACAGGTGACTTCTGTAGCAAAAAATGCAACTCAATCGCATAAATCTTCCTCATGACACTATACTTTATCTCTTTAAGATAGTAAGTTTCTTGCTTTTCGCCTTAATGCAGTAACACATCAACTGTTTCAAATTCCGACCCTGTTGTTGTCAACATTGTATCTTTACGTGCAGTCAAATCCTGTCGTGGATCCTTGCATCAGTAGATTGGATATCCCAGTATGCAAGTCTATTTCCAATTAGGTCATCTGCTTACTCTAGAATGCACACTCATTATCTCACTATTTTTTCTAGGGGTAGAGCTATATGTCAGGACATGTGACGTATCAGTAGTCTTACTTTGCAGCTTCTGATACCTCACTAATAATGATTTTGGATAATCATGAGGATTCTTGCTTTAGTATGCCACTTGCCACTTAGTTTGATGTTCCTTTATCTGATAAAGATATATCATAGCAATCTGTAAGTTTGTGTTTATTGGGTTTGTTTCTATGTGAGCTCGTAAGCCTCTAGTCAACTGTGCCTGACTTTAATAATACGCTCAGTATAGATCTGATTTGATTGACCCACTGTAGGCAGGCTACAAATAAAATAAATGGCTACAAAACCTAATTAATTAGTGATATGTTATAACTATTATTCTCTTTTCGTCTTTGCCCCCTTATCACATCTTACTAGTTGCAGACTGAGGACAACACAAGATTTATAATATACTTTTGACAATATTGTTAGAGAGTTTACTTATGCGTAAATGGTAGTGAGGACTTCAATAAATTTGTATGTGAGCTTAAGATTCTCTTTCATAATATCTCTAGTGGACGAATGATGTCACAAAGAGTACTCATATCTTATTGTCTCCTCCCATTTCACATATTACAATGAGTCTTTAAATCTACATGATACCGGACGCGTTGTGTAGATTTATGTATCATGGCTGTGGATATAAAAGAGGATTTTATGAGAGAAAGTATATACCTAAAGTTTAGTGAGTTTAGCGTGTCCTACAGCAAACTAGCAAAAGAATCTATACTTTGGGCAGAATGGAATGCTGTCGATGTCACTGCTCAAGGTATCCGTCACAATTCCAGATAATTTTTCACCACAAGATGGTTTCATCTGTTCTCTTTTTTCCATATAATCATAGTCAAGATTTATTTGATTAGAAATTTTCGAAATCCTGTCTTATTTCAATTATTAACTCTCTTTAACAATCTTATCGTCGCAAGGCTATTCTTTAGTGCCTTTTTTGCACATTATTCTAATACTTGTGCTCACACACCCGCACCCCACCTTTACCAACCTGCGACTAAAACAAAACAGACCCATAACCACATAAAAATCAGATAAGCAAAACGCTGTGGCCCTTCCATATGTCTTTCTAGATTTGCTTGAAATTAGCACAAACACCATAGGATTTTCCCACTCACAGTTCCATTCTAGTTCTTGTGTGCTGCAGAATCCTATCTATGAGTGACGTACATCTCTACAAATATTACACAGCATTCCAATGTAGAATTCCCATATTGTCCCCTACGCGCCTATGACTGGTAAAGTACTTGTGGTCATCAGCATATCACATTTTTAGCTCCTTTCTCCTCCAATTTATGACTTCGTCCGCTAGTACAAATTTTTGTTCTGAGGCTTTATCGATTACCCTAATTCGAGCGGAAGACCAATTCCAACATAGAGTGTGGTGGTATGGGTTGTGATGACGGATGTTGGACAGATACCAACTCTAGGATCAGTTAAGTGAAGCGCATATCACCAACTAGAAAAAAGTGTCAGTTACCTAGAAAAGCAAATGGCAACTCATTATCCTTAGTCGAAAACCCGAGTTGACATATATAAGAGAGAAGTACAGTATCTTGAGTTTATGTTATGGAATTAATTTACAATTAAAAACCCACACTAGAGAATCGTAAGATATTACTAGCGAGGTTCCGATCAAAAATGTCTGACAGCATCAGAGATCCGCGGACCGACCGACTCACAGCCACTTATACACTACCGTCTCTCTCTTCCCCCTGAACCAAAAAAGCCACCATACCTTTTCATAATCAGTATTCTCCACGTTTTTAACGCTTTCTGTATTTGCTTTTTTCCCTCTGCCTCTCCTCCATATCATCTTATGTAAGATATCAATTTGATGTCAGCTAGTGGCTAGTCCTCAGCTCTTCGGAGACTCAATAAGCTAAGTCATTTATTTCTCATCAACTGACAGTATCCATAATTCAAATTAATCATAATTATCACAAAGAATGACAGATAGGAAAGAGAAGTTAATTTGACTTTCCAGTAAATTAGTAGATCTGGAGTACAATGATCTATTCTGTATGTGGCCGATTAGCCCATAATCCTCTCTCGTTACTGCTAGAGTGTTGAGCTCAAGCGTTGTGAGCATGACATCCAGGTTGAGAGAGGCATTCTCTCACGTCACTAGTACCTACCGTCTCAGAGAGCAAGAGAGAAGCTTTGACTTTCTATTTAATCGTGACATTCAGGATGTTGCCTTATCTGGCGCTTTTCCCCCTTTCTTTGCAATGCAGTCAGTGGTAAGGGCTTACTCAATTCGACCGCAGCACCATTCTTCTAGCCATCGATACAGCACGATTTATGAAATCTGCTACTCCTCTTCAGGAGCTCTACTCTGTACTGAAGTATAAACTATCTTATCCCTCCGGTCGCACACTATATGTCCCTTCCAAAACAGAATACTGGAGTCTCAGCCCTCATCGTTCATTGCAATCACTCCATGAGCGATTGTACTTTAACAGTAGTCACCGCTATTATATTGAGTTTAATAATATTAATCTGAGATGTTTTCTTCTGTAACTTTTGAAGGAGGCAACTTTGGTCAGGATTATTGTATGAGGAAGACCTGATTTTAATTAAAAGAAATATTAGTACAAAAAATTAAGAAAAACTAATATATCCAAAATAAGACCTTACGTAACCAATTTCTATCATCAAACCGTATCACCTTTTTAGTTCTTAAGAATTGTTGCCCCTAAGTTTAAAGAAGATCTTTTATTGTTATTTGGTTGTTTTTGGAGACAGAAAGTTCTTTGTGTATCCCCTGGCTTGTCCTTTTGATACTCAGCTAGATCCACTTGCTCCTCTTACCCTCCCTGAAAGATGAACGTTGTGCTTTATTTAAGCATGTTTTTTTTTCAATTGCATCTCCAGTCCTGTTTCGCGCGGAGCCAATAAGGCTATTTTTTGTAGACTTTATATGCGCTTGAATGTAAGAAATAACTGATCACATCATCCATGTAGTATTGTAATATTTTTACTCCTTATGTGATCTGATGATGAATAACAAGCATACTACACTTTATTTCTTATCTATTAGATATTAAGATTAATTATTTAAATTGCTGTTAACATTATTGTTAGATCTGTTAGCGATGCACTTTCACAAGAGTAGTTAATGACTAATCTAAGATAACAGTGCGTAGTGCACGCGCATCTTGCAATACCTGTAGGAGATACATAGAAGACATTGAGTGAAAATGACCTGAGTCAGTGGTGTGCCTATAGAACTGGTGAATGCCTTCCATGTAGAAATAATAACAGTACATCAAATTCTCAAACAAATCACTCAAATAAATTTTAATGTAGCATTATATAGGCTGAATGTGGGACTTAATCTGTTTGGAATGACACAGGTGATTAAAGTGCTGGTACTCTGTGCATCCTTTCCTAAAGCTAACCTTATATCTTTGAGTTTCCTCCTCCATGCTATAGATATGACCTACTCTACCTAGTAGCTATGAAGAGATACATTGTTAAACGTGTCTCCAGTAATTTTTCCATTTTCCCTGTGTGGACAGTGTTCCTCAATGTCATTCTTTCAAGAAGCAAAGTTTTAGTTAGTTAATTCTACATTGTCAGCTGTAGCCTCTGAAAGATAGCATTAAGACTACGTATACAGCTTGCGCTTCGTCTAGAGTACCTGTTACTAATCTATGCCATCAACGATGCCATCCAATCATCAGATCCTCCAAGCCGTGCCTACTGAATCAATAACACTATTTTCATTCTTTCAATCTAACTCATATCATCATCCCCTGTCTATTGTCAGCTATCTTATGAATATTTCTTATAACTTAATAACCTAATCCAATTTATTTCATCTAACATATATATCCAAATCCCTAGAGTCGCCTCACATGATTTCCATCTTGTGATTATATGCATAGTGTTCATATATGTGTAGACAACGCTTTCAGCATAGCACCAGATGAGAGCAGAAATCACGAAGCACAACAAGCTACGCGGTCTAGCCTTGTTCACTCGAATTGCTCATCAGCGTTCCTTAATCACGCTCTCCTCATGTATTTGTCCTGGAGATGTCTACATTCTCTCATACTGGAGAGCTGAATAAGAGCCTCGGTCAGCTTACGCGCTCTACCCTTAATAATAGCGCGTGAAAGTGATGCTCCAGTCTCCCTATAGACCTGAAGAACCCACTCGCCTCTAGCAAAAGCCCTACAGAACACAATAGTTTCTAGTATTTCACATGTGCTGCTTCGTAGTTACAACTAGTGTCTCACGCTCCTGTCTCCAAGTAAGATGATATCTCTTTCGTTTCGTTCTCGTTAGACCAAGATCATACTTTCCTTTGAGCGCACAGCATAAATAACTTAAAGGCACATTGAATTGGGCCATGCGCTACCAGGTTCAGAGTCAGCCCGTGAAGTCACACAAGTCTACAGGCTTGGCGAGTGTAGTTCGCATGTGTGTGCCACGTGATAAGAACTCACCAAATGATATTCGAGTTGATCTCGTGCCTCTGGCGTACCCATATGCCTGAGGAATTCAAGAAAAGCAGTTAACAGACATGTGACTCTCAGCGTCGACACTTAACCGTACATGATATGTATTGACATAAAATAGTAGAACCTCTATAGCTCCCTGAGCTCCACCACAGATAAGTGTATCATTACTATCCTGTCGCAAGCCAAGACACATACACTCTTTAGTGCGCCCAAGCCACCAACACTATCCCATCACAATACAATGTTGTGTGCCACGCCCTTTTGAGCCCTCTTATGCTATACTCAACATATAGTTCCACAGACTCCAAATGTGACATAATTCCATTTCACTCGTCATAGGCGCTCTACCATTATGTAGCTAGCGCGATCACCTACCCAGTCCTGCTTGCGAGTCTCATGTAAGTCAGTGTGTTTTTTCGCTACATCTTTGGAATATTATAGGAAGTACACTTAGTTCTAAACATTTCATGGAAGCATTGTATTACAATGTGAAGACCATGTCCAGAGTGCGAGATCCATTGTACCAATGCCTAAGGAGAATCATGACAAGATCTTGTCTTCACGAATAGTAAGATTATGTGATCTAATATCAGGTGATTACAATTCATTTAGGTACTTTTATTCCTAACTCAGCATACCCTCTGCCATCAACCAAGCATATCAAGATTTAATTAATTAAACTCACACTACTAATAACGCACTGAGCCATTCTGCTGCAGATTCGCCGTATGATAGCTGGAGTTTTAGTTTTTATAAAATAGCCTTTATTTTAAACTCTATCGCTTGCATTTCTTATATTTTTCACATCGCATGCACTGTCCTAATGATATCCCTTATTTTTTGCTAAAATAACTATATTGTGTACATGCTGAGTCAAATAATTATCATGTTTATGTTTCTGATCAGATTAAAAGAGAAAAGTCCATGCTAACAGCCGGTTTACCCTAATATTCATCGACTTGTCGCGTTGCTCACCACCTCAGCAACTAGCAGTCAAAAAATAAAATACAACAGGGCCTAGCTGGCATTAGAAGTATAAGATCGGTATATGTACTTCGAACATGCTAGGTAAAGATTTAAAATCATTTTGTCATCTAATGTATGTCTTAAAAAGGGCACAAAAATTAAGTTTCCCAGCCGTACCATGTCTCCAGGCAAGCTGCTTTACCGTGTACACTTGTACACTACGTTGCTTCCTGAAAGCATCTAAATTTAGCTTTTGATTCAGACTTTTGGTACCTAACTCAGATTGGAGCTGTAGCTATATAGCAGCTTCTGAGGTCTTTGAGCACAGGCGCTTCCAAAGAGGAGGAACAGGCATGCTCTTGTCTTTAGTCTAATTGTCCTACTTATTTTTGTATTTTTTTTTCTAGTCTTGATGAAATAGATGAAAAAAAGTTTCAGATGAGAGTTCCTTAGGCTTTTTTAAATTAGGAGTCTAGAATTCATGTACAGGTCATCCCATTTCTTTGTTTGCTTGCTAATTTGCAGATAACCCAGGAACATTATGCCTTGTCTTCTGAGCTCAAGCAGCATGCCACTTTCTAGGTTGGTCAGTTGCAAGATGCCCTTTCCTGCCCAGCCTGCTGGAGACAAGATGGCTCATGGACAGTTTGTTTCCTCTTCCTTATCCAAGGGTTCTAGCATATGCTCAAATCTATGATTCAAGTAATGCAGCAGGGACTTGGGCACAACTACTCTAGCTACTTTCCCCCTTTATCTTTTATTTAAATATCTTATAAGTAAAACAAAGGAAATCTCAGAAGTATTTTCAATGATTACATAATCTATGGATTTGAAATACATTTACCATGGAAACATGGTCAACAAGCTGGCCACTTTTCTTGAAGTTTTACACTGTTGAAGCTTATTTTGGTGGAATGAACATAAGACATGGTGCTTCCCTTATGTGCCCTGTTTCTGATTGTTCTTCTGTGATCTCCACAATCTGGTTTTTTTTTCTTACCACTTCATCTCAGCCATAAACCATTTTATTTTGACATACCTCAGCCCTGGGCACATGTGCTCACAAGAGCTATAAGCTAGTAGTTGGAGATGAAATGTGTGTAATTGTAAATTACTTTTCTCCTCTCTTAAAGTCTTTGCAGTTATTCCCAACGTGATCAGAATAGAGATGAGCCAGTTTTGTCTTTTTATTCTCCTCTAATGTTAACTGCCTCTTTAGTCAGTTCAATTCCTCACATATCTGTGCTTTGTTCAACTGTTATGTAAACTCTTTGACAATAGTTAATATATCCCACACCAGTCAGAATCTTTCTTCTTAATCTGTTTGGATATTCCAAAATTCAGAAAAATTAGTGATATTTTTGCTTTGAGGTTTAGAACTGGGATGGAATGAAAGTGACTTATAATTATGGGCTGAAGTTGGGTAATGATCTTAGTACTTTTAGAAGTATACATTATGGAGCTTAAAGAATGAACTTTGAAGATTATTGAGATCTGATTGACTATCTCATATCCCACTATCTCTAGTGCCCAACAGCTCTTGGCCCAGTCAGTTCTTAATAGATGCTTAAGGAAACAAGCTAAAATAAGCTTAGCATTCTCACCCCAAGTAAGAAACTGCTCACTGAGCAATTTGTATATGAGTACTATCTTGTGACTTTACTCATATAGCAAAAGGCATCCCATAGGTAAAATTAGTCCATGTTGGGTATCTAATCAAATAGATCTCAGGTATAGAATTGTTGCTAGGCCAGTGATGCAGCATCTTGTTGTTTTTATAGACTGAGGGAAACAGTTCTCGTTCTCTCTCTCTCCCTCTCTCTCTCCCTCTCTCTCTCCCTCCCTCCCTCCCTCTCTCCCTCCCTCCCTTCCTCCCTCCCTCTTTCCTCCCTCCTCCTTCCCTCCCTCCTCTAGGGATATGGAGGGAAGGTGGAAGAGAAGAGACCCCTCAGGAATCTGCACACTTGGTCTGAACAGATTCACAACAGCCAGAGTCAATACTAGCTGTATACTACCAGATGTATAAACATCTGGTAGATGTTTCCAGAAGGTATTACTGATAGAAATCTTAAATAATGCATCTTAAAGTGTAGCTAAGAAGGGTGGTGGATATATAGAGCTGAAGTGGATTAAAAAGAAAGCTAAATGATTCTTACGTAAAACCACCACACAATGGTATTTGGGAAGGAAAAAGAAAAGCTCAAAACTTTTTGTTTGTTGATTTGTTAAATACAGTTTGTGGGAGACTGTGGATTGGCCTGGTTGTGTACACTGGGTCCAGCTGACCTAGACAATATGCAGTTTAATATATATGAAACGTTGGCTGGGTGTAGAAGATTCCTTAGGCTGTAATCACTGACTGTGATGTTGATTGATGAAGCTGAGGCTAGCTAATGTTTTCCAAGTCTCAGTTTACTGAGACAGATCCATGCTGTCGGTCACATTTTAGTTGGTTCTAATAAGTTGCCCAATTAAAAAATTTTTTTTGAAAAAAACCTTTTTTTACATTTATGTATTTACTGCGTGTATGTGGCAAGGATGGTGGGTGTTGCAAGGGCACAAACATCATGTGGAAGTCAGAGAACAACTTGCAGAAGTCAGTTTTCTCCTTCCACTGTGGGTTTTTGGGGCTTGAACTCAGGTCCTTAGTCTTGGTAGCACGTGTCTTAATGATCAGCCTTTTTGCTAGTTTATATTTTGCTTGAAGTTTGTTTTGCTTTTCTTTGCACAGGTATGCCATACCTTACTAAGTTGGTGTAAGGAATCTTCCTTTTAATAGATTGTAGGAGAGTATTTTTTTGTTGAGGCTGGGTCTCATGTATTCCAGGCTGGTCTCAAACTCACTAGGTAGACAAGGATAACCTTGAACTCCTGATCTTCTAGCCTCTGTTTCCCAAGTGTTCTGTTTATAGCTGTGCCTTACTATATTTGGCATATTTATCCTAATGATACCCTTTTTTGAAATTACTAACTTATTACTGCTTTATACTATCAACATAAAAAGAAGGTGTCTGTTGGGTGCTCTTGGCTCAGCAGCTTGCTGCTAGCTTTGCTTAAATTGCTTTTGAACCCCCTCACACTGCTGTGAGCAAGTCATTGATACTCACACGAAGAGAGATTTGAGAATTGAAGCAAAAGGATAGTAACTGCTGGAATCACACAGTGGGTATTGAATGTAGTCTAAGAAATTTGAGCAAATTCAGGATCCTGTTCACTCACATTCTTCCTTATATTGAATTTTCATGTGGCTTTATAAATGCTTATAAGGGATAAATTTTGTCTCAAAGCACTGCCCTGCTGTGGAATTAGTCAGTAGCCCCAGCCTCATGTGTCTGTCTTCCCATACTAAATATAAGTGGCAAATTTTTTTCTTTTTCTTTTTTTTCTTTTTTTTTTTTTTTTTTTTTTTTTTGGTTTTTCGAGACAGGGTTTCTCTGTGTAGCTTGTGCCTTTCCTGGAGCACTTGGTAGCCCAGGCTGGCCTCGAACTCACAGATCCGCCTGGCTCTGCTCCCGAGTGCTGGGATTAAAGGCGTGCGCCACCACCGCCCGGCTCTAAGTGGCAAAATTTTTAAGATTCTTTGTTTATAAGTAGTTGTGTTTCCTTAGGACCAAACATCAGAACCAATTAGCTATAAGCTCATTCCATATATAGTATATAGTTGCACCTTGAAATATCATTATGGTTATGCTAGAGAATGATTTTCCATGAGGTAAATAGGAGGAAAAGCCATAAAAGTTAGTAAGACACAAATAAAATGTGTGATGTTATAAAAATTGCTACTAGAAATACATGTAGTCAAGCCAGATCAACTGTAGGTCCCTTATGTAAATAAGCTTTTTGCCACATGTGGCCCTGATAATGATGAACACTCATATGTTGTTTACTGCTATAAAGGCAGTGGAACCTGGGGAATGGAGCCTAAAAATGAGGCAGACTAAGTCTCATGCAATAGCTAACTTTATTCAGAGCATCAGACAATTATATTCAGGATTAAGAAGGGTCACATTAGCAAACTTCTCATGAGTTCAAGCTGTCCATAATCATAAGGACAAGCTACATGTCACAAAACATTTTTTTCCCCATAGAGGCATATAAACAAATAATAGCCAGTTGTAATGAATAATTTGAAGCAAACTTACTTCGTATACCTGGGAGGAGCGCAAGAATAATTCCATATTTTTTTATGAAACTGAGGTCACACGACTCTTGTCTTGGTTTCTTGGAGTTTTCTCATAACTACTCAGAATCCCTTACATGACTCCATTCTTGGACCATGTTTTAACACTATGTAATTTTGATTAAAAGTATTTTTACTGGAGTTACCCCGTGTTGCCCAAGCAAATATGTTTATTTGGGCACCATGAAGGTGACTATTTAAAGAGTAGTATGAAGGCAGAAGTGGGTGTGGGACATGGGATAGATGTAAAGGTTGTTTGAGCTATGGTATTATCCCTGGTGTTGCTCATCTAGCATCTCAGCAGAATGGAGGTAGAGGTGGAGTTTCTTTCTAGTGAATAGATGACTCCACTAATAATGAAGTGACTATTTTTGCTCAATGTTCCCTGGCTAATGTAGAACCTGGACCCGCCTGGAGTCAGTTGGAGGGGGTTTTGCTAGCCAGAGATGAGCCCACTTCTAGAGGGGATGTTGATAAATCCCTGCACTGGTCTTAGTACTGGCTGTATTGGTACCCATGCTTTATTATTTCATGTATGACTCATATGCAGGTGAATTTGTTTTTATGTTCATTGCATGGGTCTTAGTGGTGCAGGTCCATAGCTGTTGTCTTGTGTACCCTTCCTTGCACAGGTGAAGTCCAGTTATAGTAAAACCCATATAAGTTACGGGACCTGCATGCAAAGAATTGAGATGGAAGCTAGAAGATGATGCAGGCACTGGAGCTCTGCTTTTTTGTGGTGTGAGAGAAGCAGGTCAAAGAATATCATATTAAGCTTTATGTGATTATGGAAGAGGTCAGGGTGATTCCCAGTGAGGACTCAGCAGGCTTTTCATCTTTGGCTTTGAAGGTGAGTGCTCATTCTCAACCAAGGATTGTGCAACCCTGCAGAAGTGGGATGAGGTGGGAAGGAGACAAGTTCTTTCTGAAGTGTCTGGAAACAACCAGCCTTGTGTTTACCCTTCTTGTAGTCAGATGAGACAGTTTCAGACTTAACTTCCAGAAGTGTGAGGTATGTGTGCGTTGCTTAAGCCTTTAATCCCAGCACTCAGAAGGCAGAGGCAGGTGAATCTCTGAGATCAAGTCCAGCCTGGTATACAGAGAGAGTTTCAGGACAGCCATGGTTATACAGAGAAAACACTGTCTCAGAAAACCACACACACACACACACACACACACACACACACACACACACCAAAAAATCAGGGTATAAAAGTAAAACTTGTCTAGTGAATTACACTTACATGGATGATACCATTAAACTTCTATTACTGTGCAGTTTTGAGGAAGAAAGTTTGTTTCTTAAAAATTTAAGTTCTTAAAGTTTTAACATAATTGAAGGTACAGCTTTTCATAGACATGTCATGTATGTAGCCAAGGAGACAGCCACTGTTTTGGGTTTATTCCATTTCAGTGAAAAAACTGCCATAGCCATGGTTAAGACTGAATAAACCTATTTATTCCAAGTTGGAGAAAACTGAATACATTTGATGTGTCTGTTTCCCCTTTAAGTTTTTAAGTTCTGGAAAAGGTAAAAGCCACACAGTGTTCCACAAAGATTTTTATGCTGGTGTGCTGCTGTAGACTGGAAATAGCAAATGGACAGGTTGGGTCCTGGGTTCTGTGCCTGGTTTAGGGCTGCTTTTCCTCTTGAGTTGCATATGTGATTGTTCTCAGGAAGTTATAGGGTGGTACTGTGACTCTTAATGATTTTCCTGAGTATTCATAAGATGTTTACTTCTCCTAAATAATGAATTATACTGTGGTGTCAGAGTCTGTACCCCACTGATATGTGTCTAATAAGTTGCCTAAAAGCTGACAATGCTGGTTTAAAAATGATGTATTCATTGCTGTAAGTATATGTATTGTATAGTTATGGCTTTAGAATCCAGTATATCATGCTAAAATCCATTGTCAACTGTGGTGTGGACACTGATGGGTATTTTCCATATTTATCAGAGCCTGTCTTTCCAGCCATGGAGTGATAATTGTGGTGCTGTGTTGAATGGCAGCTCTGCATTTGAGTACTGTCGGCCAGCCCACATGCCCTTTCTAGTATTTCAGTTTTTGCTCAGCATTGGTCATCTGCAAACCTGTATGTCTGCCAGGACTTAGTTTTCTTTTGTAATTGAATTCCAGAAAAGTTGCATTACTGATTGTTTTAAGATAGGTCTCTCTGGTAGCCCAGTCAGGACTGAACTTGCTTTGTTGAAGATGACTTGAATTCCTAGTCGTCTTACCTATACCTCCTAAGTTCTGGGATTACAGGTGTCTAATTATGGACAATTTAGAACCATAATTTTTAAAGAGGTAGTTACTATTTTTATACTGAACTATTTAAATACCTAAAATATATGTAATAAGATATCTATTTACAATGTATGCATGAAGCCTTATGGTTGGGGAAATTTTCTTATTAAGTATTACAATGAAATAATATAGTCTTTGAAGGTATTTTCGTTACTTTTCTATTGGCTGTGATAAAACACCATGTCTGAGGCAACTTACAAAAGAAAGCATTTTATTGGGCTTGTGATTTCAGAGGGTAAGATTCCATAATGATGGAGCAAAGGCATGGTGGCAGGAACAGTTGAGAGCTCACATCTTGATCTGCAATTAGGAAGCAGAGAGGGAACACTGGGAATGACATGTTTTGTGAAATCTCCAAGCCTGTTCCCAGTGACACACCTCTTCCAACAAGTGTCCACCCCTCCTGATCCTTCTCAAACAGTTCTACCATCTAGGGACCAGGTATTCAAACTTATGAACTTATTGGGTCCATTTTCATTCAAACCACTATAGAAGGCATATATTTATTTCATTTAGGAGGTTTTTCTTTTTCAGTATATGCACAAAATAAATGCCAATAGCATTTTAAGAGTTTTGTGCTCTACAGACTGAGCTAAGTGGGCACTGCCAGTGACTTTTAAAAACTTCTTTTTTTTTTTAAATTTCCCCTCAACACACTGGAAGAAAGCTCACATTACTTCCTTAAGGTGATAGAGCTTATTAGGGTGGGTCAGTGGTGAGTACCTATGTGCTGATCAACTTGGCTGCTTTGAGTACAGAGCTTGAGTGAGGAGTTAAAGTCGCCTGCACTGATAACTAGGGAGATACTTCGTATTCAGATGATTAAACTGTTGTGAGGCTGCATTGATTAAACATACATGAGGCATAAAGAAAGTGAAACAAGTAGCTGCATAGAGTGAAGGGAGGAGACCAAGAGTTCAAGATGAAATAAGGTTCAGTGGTAGTAAGCAAGTTGGGCAGAGCACAAAAGAGGAGCATGCTGGAAGGATGAATGTGTGTGGTAGGACCAAATGTGTTGAGTTTGGAACAAGACCTATCTAAGCAAGACAATGGGTGTTAGGAAGTGGATGAAAGTAGCATTACTCAGGAGATATGGGATTAGAAGACCTTCATTTTAGAAAGTTTAAGTAGCAGGTGATAGTCAATACTCAGAGAATAGCCTTGAGTTACATAACGTTCTAAGAGAGTATGTTGTGGCAATAACCCATTTAAGGGTGGTTCTAAGCAATTAATTAAAACAGGAAGAAGCTGAGACTGAACATGTTTGTTGAATTTCACCACTGAGAAACCATGGCTGCATTAAAATGTATTGGGCCGTGAATGTATCTGTATGTCCACCAAAATTTGGAAAACTAGTTTGTTACTGGGAATTATTAGAGAGGATTTCTAACTGAGGAAAATTCAACCAAGCCCAAGCCTTTTGTGAACCTGTTAGTTTTTCATTTTATTTTTCTTGTTTACCTTATTGAGGTATAAAGTTCTTAAAACTTGGCTTTCTCACAGATAACTTAATGGGGTTTTCCTTATTAAGAGGTCAGGCTGGCATGTTGGTTTTTAAAAAAAAATAATTGTTGATTACAATATTTTCCAGGAATAGTAGGCACCAGGTAGTTTTTGTTGGCTTTCTTTGCCTTTTCCTGTAATTAAACTACAGGAGTATTTTTTTAAACAGTTGAAATGGATGTTTGAATGGAGCAAAAGGAAGATACTTTTTACCCTGGATCAACAGATCTGAATGATAGATTTGCTAAAGTGGGGACGCAGGGATTCCTCCCCTGCACTTAAAAGGGACTCACAGGTGATTATAACTGGGAAAATCTGAATTATTCTGACAATGAAAGAGTGTTCTTTCTGGTAAGAATCACTGTTCAGTAATGGATCCTGTTTGCATTTATCAGCTTTTAGAATCTTTTATGTTTTAATTTTGGAAAAATTTCTTTTCAAGTTTTTTTTCTTCACTTTTCCAAGATGACTTGACATCCATAATAAAGTATTGATGTTGCCCTCTCTTCCTCTTCTCCATACCTTCTCTTTTCTGTTTCCATTTGGGCAGTTACTGATTGTTATTCAAGTTCATTGTTGCCCTCCTGACCATTCTCCTTCAGGAAGTTTACATGCACTAATGAGCCAGTAGAAGGTGATCTTTATTTCTATTGTAAAGGTTCTTGATTTTTTTTTTTTTAAACAGGGTCTCAGTATGTAGCTTTGGCTGTCTTGGAACTTACTATGTAGACTAAACTGGCCATCATGACATGAATGCTGTATGTTTATTGAGATTGCCATGTGAACAATTTGGGGAGTCTTACTGTATACCTTGGAAGAAGGTATAGATGTAGAAATAGATGAAATAAACACTAATGACAGTTTTCCTTAAGACCATAAAAATTCATACTGGGGAGAAAAAAATTTAAGAAGAAAGTACATTAATTTGCATTGGACTGAAGATGCTTATAATTTCAGTAACTGATTTGTTTATAGAATTGACCCCATCAAAAATACCTCAGAGGAATTGGAAGTTTTCATCTGTTAATCTGTGATGTAAATAAGATCTTTTACTGCAGCCTAAATTAAGTTTAAATTTTTCGTAAGGTTCAAATTATGAACTGCCACTTAATAATTTAATTGATAAAATTGTTTTAAAATTTGTTCTAGTTTTAGAGCCCAGAACATAAAGGACAAAATAGTTTCTAAAAAAACATGTAATGGGAGGGGCTGGTAATTTGAGGCATTTGGGAGTCAGGAGAAGAGTTACTGATTATCAGTTTGAGATAAAGCAGAAAGAAAAGTGTGGTCAGATTAATGCTGAAGTTCTTTATACCCAGAGCTTTTCATTGCCCTACAGCATGAGTAAATTGAATAAGTGCAATCTCCTTGAGGGCAAAAAATTAATTTAGAAATAACCTGTGACATTGGGTATCTAAGTAGTATTTTATCTCCTGGAGTCCCCTTGGGTGACAAGGTGAGCCGCAATGTCTGTTGTTGGGAATGTAATGTCATCTGATTTTAAGCAACACAGCCGAGGAGTTGTTGGTTGTGGCTCTGATTGAAGTAGCTTTCTGAGAGTATGCATGGCTGAAGTGTGGCTATGTTCTTCAATTGAATCTGTGGATGACTTTGTATTGAATGATTTTTAAATTCTAGTAAAGAAAGCTTAACAAACCCTGTTTAAAGCTGTGTTTTCAAAGCATCTCAAGTAAGTTAACCTTTGAAGCATACCTAAATTTGTAGGATATATGTCCTAGAGAACAGACATTTGCTAATACAGCATCTTTATCTCCCTTCTATAATTGCAGACAAGTTAGTATAAAGGGCCTTTTATTCTTTCTTGGTGTAAGTGTAAATTAAAATGACCTGAGAAGTAAAAACAGCACAATAGCCTGTTTCTTTCATTAGAAATCTGTAGTGGTTTGAATGAGAATGGCCCTCATAGGCTCATAGATTTGAGTGCTTGGTTCCCAGTTGATGGCTGTTTAGGAAGGATTAGGTGTGGCCTTGTTGGAGGAAGTTTGTCACTAGGAATGGACTTTGAAGTTTCAAAAGCCCAGGCTAGGTCCAGTCTCAGTTTCTCTCTCTGCTCCATTTTGGATCAGGATGTAAGCGCTCAGCTACTACTCAAGCACTATGCCTGCCTGCTTGTCATCATGTTCCTGAATTAACCACAATCATGGACAAACCTTCTGAAACTGCAAGCAAGCCCCCAACTAAATTATTTCTTCTATCAGCTGCCTTTATTGGTCTATTTACAGCTTAGAATAGTGACTAAGATGATGTCATTTGGACCCTAAAAGATTATCTGCAAGTTTAAGTTTTTGAATTTGGAAAGATAGCTACAGTAGTATTTGATTAGATGGAAGATTGAAACCATTTGCCTTTGTTAACATTGGACAAGTCATTTCTTCTGAAGTAAAGAAGCAAATGAAGTACATAAATTTCTTTTGTCACCTGAATATTTGCTGTCAGAGCTGACCCAGGGCTCAAATCTTATACACTTTCACAATAGAATTTACATTTCACATTTCATTGGGGAGCACAAAATGTGTTCTGGAAAACTGTGTGCATTGCCATTTCTTTTTTGAGTTTAGGCACAGGTAATTGCTTTTCTCTCTTGCATAGAATGAAAAACTAGTCTTTGGTCTAGAAATGGTACTAAGTGACTGGTAATGTCATCTCTGATCCTGATACCAACCCTGGGTGGTCATTGGGTTTCTCATCTTAAGTGGAGGACACTGAGATCATTGGAATGCATCTCAAAGCCAGAGCTGGAGTTGGGGTGATAACTTACTCGTTCAAGTGCTTGGCATATAATAAGGACCTGAATTTGATCCCTAGAACCTACATGAAAAACCATACCTGGTGGTTTCCACTTAGAATCCCAATGCTGGGGAGGCAACGACAGGCAGATTCATGGGGTTACTTACCTCCAGGTGAATGAGACCCCTTGTTTCAAAATTACAAGGTAGATGTTATCCTTCAGGTCTCTTTTGGCTTCCACATAACTTCTAGAACTTCGTAACACACAGCCAGGTCTGTTTGACTTCCAGATTGAGTTCTTATTGTACTGCTTTTTCATGCTGCCAGAGTCCTTTTCCTTTGTTGACTTAGTTTGAAGAAACCAAAGAGGTGATGGACATCATTTTTTTTAAATTTAAATTGCATTTATTCTGTGTGTATATGGATGTGGGTGTGCCTGTGCCACAGAATATATGTGGAAGTCAGAGGACAACTTGGGGGGAATTGGTTCTCTCCTCCCACCATGTGGCATCTTTTTACATTCTGGTTCTGTAGGATGGTGATGTCTCATGGCAGCAGTAGTTTTTGGAGCACTTTAAATTGAATTATGATAGTATGTCATGACATTTAATGCATTTGAAAAGATAAATTACAAATTTAGTGCTTTATTCATAGTAGCTACAGGTGACTTCTGGCTCCTCCTGCATTGGACAAAGAGAGAGTTCTGAAAGATAGCTCTATCCCAGAGTGGGAAACCCTGGCAGATGAGCCTCTGGAAAGGTCTGCAGTCCTTTGTCTGTGAAAGGACTCTGATCCCTGGTGAAGAGCTGGTGGTTCTAGTTGCTGATTTCTATCTCTGCCTATAGCAGGTGATGTGCAGACTATGATGAACCTGTATTATGACAGAGTTAGTATTGTTAGGGTTTGGGTGCTCTGTTTTAATAGTTGAGTGATAAGGTAGGCCACATGGAGTCTGGGGCAGCTCTGTGCTTCCTTGGCCAGACTTCCTTATCATTGAGTTTGTAGGGAAAACACTAGCTTCAATAGTCTGACACCTTTTCACAGAAGGATGGTAGGGCTTCCTATAGTATTGACTATAAATTGTGAACAGGAAGTGCAACTCTGCTTAACTGCTTGTCTATATACTTGGAGTCTATATATTTGTCTGTATTATCTGTGTGGCAAAAAGGTACAGAGGGAGCTGGGGAGTCAGTAAGATGCTTGTATTGCAAGCATAAGGACCTGAGTTTGATCCATAACCATTTTTTTTTAAAGCAAAAGCCAGCTATGGTGATGTGTGCTTATAACCCTAGTGCTGGAAAGACAGAGACAGATCCTTGAGCCTTGGATCCTTGGCCAACCAGTCTAACCTAGTTGGAAGGTCCATGCCAGGTCCATGAGAGACCCTGTTTCAAAAAATGAGGAATGACACATGTGAGTGTGTACTATGAGAACAAAGATGGTTGCTAATCAGAGTCTGTGTGCGTGTGTGGTATGTGGTGGTGGTGGTGTGTGGTGTTTTTATTTATTTATTTTTTTTTATTTTATTTTTTTTCCGAGACAGGGTTTCTCTGTGTAGCTTTTCGCCTTTCCTGAACTTGCTTTGGAGACCAGGCTGGCCTCGAACTCACGGAGATCCACCTGCCTCTGCCTCCCAAGTGCTAGGATTAAAGGCGTGCGCCACCACCGCCGGTGGTGGTGGTGTGTGTTTTAAAGGAAAGATTCTTTGAATGTTGCTGAGTTTGCTTTCTGGTCCTTAGTGACAAAGTGCTATAGCTGATTCAGATTACTGACTAGGAATGCAGTCCTTGGTCTCATAGAACTTGAAATTATGGAGGGAATATTACAATATCTTGAGCTGGAGGAAGGTGCCAGTTTGAGATTGAGATTTGGTTAGAAAGTTATATCCTATACCTCTCTTACCAGGGAAGTGGCTTGGGCCCTGATCTATAGAAGTAGTTGTGTGAAAAAGCTGCTTTACCCTGGTTGTGGGGAGAGTCTGTTGACCTCTATTCCAGGGCAGCAGTTTCTCTCATAGAGTCCATTCTTACTAGGAACCTATGCCATTGTAATGCAGTAGCAAATTGTGCAATTGCTCTAATTACCTGCTGTTAAGTCCCCATCCCAATTATCATGAATTAGAAATGGCGATAATTATGAAAAGAGGTAAGAAATCTGAGATATCCTAGGTGGAAACTACTGCAGTTGTTTGCCTGATCAGGCCTTGCCAAGAATATAAAACCAGTGGAACCAATTTTAGGCGCCTTGAATTGGCTCCAAATCAGATTCCTTTGCTGGCTCATGTTCCCTCAGCTGCTGCAGATCTTCTCGGGTCTGGCTGCACATTCCAGGCATCAGAGTCTCAACTCACATGCCAGGATGTGCTTATTATTTATAGAAAATCACACCACACTATTGTCTGTTTGAACTGATATTTTATAGGTGTGGAAACTGAAGCTGAGGGAAGGTCACACTCTTGGTTATGTTCCAGCTCTTGGGTTGTGGCAGATCACTAATTCCTAACAGGAGCTGTGCAGGTACTTGTAGATGACTCATGGGGGTATAGGGGTTATCTTTGTAGTACTTGTTCTGTCTGACTAAGAGAAGGTAGGATTCTCAACATTGCCCATTCTAGGTACCTTCTGTGAGAGCATTCATTCCCACCAGGTGGTACTTTAACTTGGCTTCTCCCTGTGAGGTAGAAATGCAGGTGAGCATACTTCATTGCTGGGGAGTTGATAGAATCCTTGAATGGAGACAGGTTATGATTCCAGTTGTTCAATAAGTGAGTTTGTCACTGTTTGTCTGGTAGGTCACGTAGTGAGTCCAGAGATGGAATGAATACTCTAGGGCTGAGTGTCCCTTCCTGTGTGTTTTAAAGCAAAGTCTATAGTTTCTCCCCCATCCCCACATTTTATGTGTATATCTGTTTTGCCTGAATCTATGTTTGTGCACCATATGTGTGCCTGGTGCCTGTGGAGGCTAGAAGAGGGTATTGAATTCTGTGGAATTGGAGTAGGTCACCATGTGGGGCTGGGAACTGAATCAGGTCCTTGCAAAAACAGAGTGCTCTTAACCAAAGAACCATCTCTCTAGTCCCAAGATACTTGTATTTTTGATGTACTATGAACAGTATCTATCCGTATAAAATTTGTGTGCCAGCAGACTGTGGTTTGTTTCAGAATCTGACAATTTAGTCATGATTCAGACTTTAGGGTCCCTGCCCTCATAGCACTTTTAGCCCTCCTGTGGCTGGCTCCTTCCTTCCTTCCTTCCTTCCTTCCTTTCCTTCCTTCCTTCCTTCCTTCCTTCCTTCCTTCCTTCCTTCCTTCCTTCCTTCCTTCCTCCTCCCTCCCTCCCTCCCTCCCTCCCTCCCTCCCTCCCTCCCTCCCTCCCTTCCTTCTTTCCTTCTGTTTTTAAACCTAAAGCATATGATACTTAATTGTCCAGAGTAAGTGAAGTAAAAGTACCTGCTGAACTTTTCTCCTGAAAATCTTTACTGCAGAAAAGTTTCTCTGATAGAAAATGTTCAGAGTACAGGCAAAAGAGGGCTCTTGAGAGAAGATATTCTAGATATATCTTTTTAAGAAAGATTGTGAGGGCTTTTTTTCATGGTACTTCCTATGTAGTTGGCTGTGTAAAAAGCTGAGTATCTTGTATTTCCTTTCCACCTGTTGGCTGCCAGAAACTCATTGAAGTAAATGATGAACACAAGCTATGTATTTTCTATGAGAAGCACAAGGACTCAGAAGTAGCTGGGTGAGAGAGTGAAAGGGTTATGTGGTCTGAATCAGTGGTGGGAAAAACAAACAAGATTTTCCCATAAAGCAATGTGTCTTGACCCATGGTAGAATGTACCTCCTGTTGAATAAAGAACATTCTTATTATAGACCAAGGGAACCAGAGAGAGGAAGTGCAAGTCTGTTTGCAGATACATTGTGGATGCTAATATGAGTGTTCTCAACTTGGTGGTTGTTTAAAAAAAAAGAGAGAAGGATGTTTCTGGACTGACCCATACTACTGCACTTTAGTGGTGGGTCTCAAAAGAGATAGCAGAATCTCAAAACTTTTAAGTTTCTCTAAACAAGATGATTTCTGCCAGTATGTGTCAGAAAGCTCTTAAGATAAGAAGCCCAGGACCAGAGCATATTGGTTAAAATATTAAACGTAGTTTAATTTATTTTGTGGGTAGCTTACAAGTGAAGGGATAGGTTACAGGGTCTGGGAAAGTGTAGTGCAGTCCGGCGGTGTTCTCTGGAGAACTCTGCTCAGTCTACCTCCAGTGTCCAGGGTCCAGGAACCAAGAGAGCCAACCCATCCGGATCTCAAGTCTTCAGGGGTCCTCCCTCGGCTCCGCCTTGTAGGCATAACAGTTACCAAAGCCTCAATGGGGTGGTACTTCCAGATCAAAGCTGGAACGGCCACCCACCCGAGATTCGGCATCTTGTTACTCCATGTGTCCCACAACACAAACAATGCAGGAGACTGTTGAATATGCTAAACTTTTGGCCAAGAGAATGAAGGAAGCCAAGGCTAACCTCCAGAAACTGATTGCCAAGAGACATAGGCTACCTTTGCTGAAAGCCTCTTTGTTGAAAGTCTGAGTCCAGTCAAAAATAAATCTTTATGAGTAACAAATAATGATCAGGCTTTGAAAAAAAATTGTGAGGGATGTATATGGTAGACAGATGGGGTGCGAGTGAGAAGGGAGAAATGTATATCCCTAAAACAGCATCAGGATGACTTGATGATTGTTGGACCAAAGAAAGACATTTGTCAGTATCGGAGCCTTTCTTATTATACATTTTATACATTTAACTGGCTTTATGCTCTGGAACGTGACCACTCTAATACTAACTATAATCCCTTTTTGGGAATGCAATGTCAAATCTCTCTGATCATACAATGGGAAGGAATTGGAACACAGGCAGTTAGATTTGTGGTTAATTCATATGGTGGCTGGGTCATCCCAAGAAGATGTGTGGTGAAAACTGAACATATGTCCCAATATACCCAAAACTATACATAGCTCTTCACTTACTGTGATTTTAACCTGGTTTGGCTGTGGTATTATCAATATTTTTGATATGGCTTGTTATCTGAGTATTAAAGGGACATAAACTATATTTACAGTTAAATTCTCTTAACTATAAAGTATTAGAAATAAACAGCCTGTTTTTTGGGGAAAAGAGCCCTTGTTTCAAAGGTAAAATGGCTGATTTTATTGTTTCTGAATTGAATTAATCTTAGGAAAAAGATGCCTTTGTTTGGAAGGTTAAAGGGGCTACTTACTTTTTCCCCCCTGAATGAATGGTGAAATGATGTTGTACACAGTAGAATAAAGAAATATTCTTGCTTTTAAGTTTTTAGGAAAGTAGTTTTGATTTGGAATATGATGCTAATACTTAATGTCTGCTTTGATACTCTTTGCTACATTGCAGGCAAATTGGATGGATGATGAATTCTTTTGTTTCAGTAATATTTTGCAACAGAAAAGTTCCTGACAGAGAAGAACATTTAATCAATTTCTTCCTGATTTTTATCTCTCGTCCTCAAATTGTTGTGAGAGACTCCTCTAAGGAGAATAAAAATAGCAGGATTTAAACAGTGACTTCAGTTTAGGTGGAAATAAATACTTTGCTATCCGATTTGTCTCTGCTTCTTCCCCACTCCCCATCTCCCACCTGGCAATTTTACATTAAATATAGAGAAATGAATCATAAGAGCTTCATGTATTTTTATTTTTGGGTTTTGTGATACAAAACTGATTTATGACTGTAGTAAAGAATGAACAAAAGAATTAGGCTGATGATATATGGGGGCTGGTTTTCAGTATCGGGATCTTGAAGGGAACAAATGAATCATTTTAATAGACTAGCTGTGCTGGGCTGGCTAGTATGCTAGTTGCATCATTGTAATGAGAGTCATATGAGGCTTATTTTCAAGATGTTTCATAGGTTAAACTTTATTACATGGGGTCTTGCATCTTATAAAACTATGCAATTGGTTATAGGAAGATTTATCTAGAATGTCTGAGTGGCCAGAATTGAATCGCAGTGTTAGGATTTATTGGAGGTGATCTTTTGTGTGTGGGCAGGTTAGTTTTCAGGCCATGAGGAAGATACAGCAAAGATAACAGATTTGCTGATGAATATTCGTGCATATTTCATTTGTGAATGAAGATGTCATGGAGCTGCATCTAAGGACTTGGGTTTTGGGGTAGTAATAGTAGTCTTTAGCTATGGCAATAACTAGCCTGTGGAGCTGGAGTGAAATTCAACACTAATAATAGGTGTGCATATCTTAGCGAAAATGACTTGATCTGGTAGAATGCTGAGTCTAGATACTTGACCCCTTATCCATTTTGAGGTTCTTAATATGAGTTAATAGATGTCTTTCCCTCTCACCTTTCTCTGGTGGGTAAGGATCAAACTGGTGATCTCACGGGTGCTAGACAAGTGTTCTACACCTGAGTTACATCTCTAGACTCTCCTCTGTGTCTAGTTCTATGAAAAATATTATGTGTATTAACAAAGTATATAATTATAAGGAATAATCTTCAATTTCTGACTTGAAAACCAAAAGGAGTTTTAGATGAGTTCCTAGAATACATATGGTCTCTTTGACTGTCTTTGGAGGAATCCTATATTTTCATTTTAGGCAGAATGGTCACAGAGCTTGGAGTAGAACATTCTGTGTCTGAGTTAATGCATATATTTGAATTATCTTTAAAAAGGTGTACATTTGAATCTTCTAAAGACACACTTTGGTTCTTACCATGTCTTCCTGGTCTCAGGCTTTTTGGAACAAATGGAAGCAACAGAGACTTTCATGTTAGACTTAAGTGCTTCTTCTTCCAAATATGATTCTTTTTATTTTTGCCCTATTCCTGACTCTGTACTGGATCTGCTAAAGGACCTTTAAGACAGATCTAGTATTAAATAATTTGCACATATATGCTATAATTGTGTGGTAATACTGGCTTGTCTGTGAACATTGAAACTTGGGGTGTGTGGTGTTCATATGCTGTGCTTAGTTGCCTGTTCATGATAAATTTGGCTAGATTTACCTATCTATCAGTAAGCCACCTCTCAAATATTTGTGCTTCTTTCTCTGTCTTGGTATGGGTCTAGTTTTCTGAGAGGGCAGAAACATTGTTTAAGAGAGGCTTTAGTTTTTAAGTTATCAAGGGACAGCATGGAGTGAGATGCTTTTTTTTCTAATTGCATAGAAGATAATTATGGTGGTTGGTTGTATTCCTTTCGCTGAACAATAGAGGCTCCAGCTGACCTTCTGTTGCCCTTTCAGAGTCAGGGAGGGAGGAGGGAAGCATGCTGGGGTCTAGAAGGTTTCCTCAGGGAGATTGTTCAAGGAGTGCTGTTCTACACTCTGGTTAGTCCTCAATGCTGAGGTACACAGTAGGGCCAGTATAGCGTGGTGTGTGATCCATTTTGAAGAGAGTAGCATGAAAATAGGGTTCGCTTATCTATGTTCATTCAGCATTTATTGGGTTCCCAGATGTGAAACACCAAACAAAGGCAAGGCTGTAAGTTACCCTAGGAGCCTTTCATCCTTAGAGAAAGGAGAGCTGCAGATTTGAACTTCTGTCCAGAATGGAAGTGGGGGTAGAAGTTTTGCAATCAGGAGCCCTTGAAATAGATTAGTCTACAGTAATATTGTGTTCTTATAGGGTATGATGGGTTTGAAATAGTCAATGGTATTTTTTTCATTTGTCTTGAATCTTTATAAGGTGGGTTTTATAGGGAGGGAGTATCCAAAACTGGCTTTGAACTTGTTATGTATTAGAAATGATCTTGAAATTCTGACCCTTTTGCCTCCTCCTCCCAAGTGTGTTTTTTTGTATGTGTGTGTGTTTGTTGTTTTGACAGAACTGTTCTTTCTTCATTGACTTATTAGTCTTACATTGAATTCTAAGTTGCTCTAGTATAACAGTGTTCCCTAGATAGCACCTTTACTGACCACCATTATTGTTTTTTGTGGCTGTGTGAATGATGTGCAAGTATGAATGAATTATTTAGTGGCCTTGAGGGAGATCATTACTCAGGTCAGGGGTAGACAAAGAGGTAAAGCACATTCGTAATTTAGAAATATGTGCTCTGAGGTTAGAGATCTATTTTGGTAACCAACTTCACACTGAGATTCAAAATTGGGACAATTAAATGTCATAGATTCTAGTTTGAGATGGGATTTACTTGAAGAACCATCTTTTATTTAATAACATATGTCTGGATAATGCCAATGGCAAGGCATCACTTGAGCTTCTACATGATTATTTATTTATGCTTAGTTTGCATTTTTGTACAGACTTTAGGTTTTAGACATTATTAGATTTTTCAGGAAATCTTGAGTGACACTTTGAGTAATGCTTCAAGATATTCCTAAATCCACAAAAAAATCTGGAATCTAATACAAACCTAAGAGGCTTAGATTTCTAAACATTTACTCTAATCCCAGTGGTTGAGATAGTTTAAAGATTAAGTTGTAGGCAGAAGGGATAAGATGATGGGTGGGGTGGGGTGGTTTTTGATCAGAGTATATTAATGTGTGTGTATGAAAATGTCACAATAAAACCCATTACCTTCTATCAATAATACAGGCTAATAAAATTAAAATAAGATCATAGTTGTAGTTCCAGTTCCCTTCTTAAGAGGAAGATATTATTCAGGTTTCACATGTTCTGTTTGAGATCAGATGACTGAAATTCCAGACTCCAAACTCTATTCTATAGGCAGGAAATTATAGCTACATTAATGAACAATGTAGCTAGGGCCAACTGGTCTCTCAAGGGGGGAATTCTCTTTTCTATGAACCAGGTAGGTGCAGAGACCTTATTCGATGTTGAAATTTTTTATGTTGTTTTAGCTTCAGTGTCCATAGATTTTAATTTACCCACACATTGTGGACTTTTCAAAAATGTGTGTGTGTGTGTGTGTATGTGTGTGTGTGTGTGTGTGTGTGTGTGTGTGTTGTGTGTTCCAAGACATTGATGTCTGAAGCTTCAGATGAACAGCTCAATAGAGAAATCCACTGCATTTGGGCTTCACTATGTGAAAAAGCTTAGTTGTTCCTTCCTGCTCAATTTTGTGTGGTTCCCTACTTAGCAAAAGTCATATGCATAGGCAAATCACATAAATATTTCTTGTTTTTTTCTTTGTACTTTTTTAGTTCCTATGAAACAATAGAATTGAAGTGTGCTTTATGGGGAAGGGTAATTTATGTAATAAGAGAAATCTTTTGATTGAACTATGAATATTCAATCAGACTGCTTTGTTGTAATGATGTAAAATTTATTTAAAAAGGCAAAGTTTAAAGTTCTTTATTGAATTAAACTTTTATTAAGCATCTACTCCGTAACACTCTGAGTATGGTTAGGTACTGAGTTCTTGCTTGGCTAGATTTAAAAAATAAAATACTGCTTGGCATCTCTGATTCTGATAGTGGTCAACTGATGTAATACTTAGGTTCCTTAAAAGGAAAATAAAAATCACCATAGACACTCTACACAATGTTTATTTTATTAGCATCTGTAATAGTGAGAAATGTTTCCAGTGATGTCCATGTTTTAGTCCCTGACTCCTATGAGTATGCTTTGTGGGAAAGGAACACTTCTAATGCAGCTGTTAAGGGTCTTGGGTTGGAGATGATCCTGGACTATAGAGGCCGGCCCAGTGTAGTCACAGAGGAGAATAGATAGACTTACAGGATGTGGGGACAGAAGCAGAAGTGGGAGTTGGACAGAGACATAGCCAAGGGACCCTGATGGCTTCTAGAAACTGTAGAGGACAAGGGAACTGATTGCTCCTGGGAGCCATTGGGAAGGAACTTGCTCTGCCAACACTTTGACTTCAGCAGGCTGATTCCTCTCAAATCTTAGAACTAATAGAATGTTTGAAGTGGTTACCTTTGAGGAAATTTGTTATGGTAGTAATAACAATAATATAGTGTTCCTATTCTCTGATTGTGTCTTTTAAAAATAACTGTTGTATCAGCCTCTTGTGTACCCTAAATTATAAAGAGAGATGGTTTCTAGGAAACAGATATTTAAACTATGGTAACAAGGGAAATGGACAGGAGTAGTGTGTTTTCTATGGGCTTGTCATTTTAATTCTTTAAAAAATTACTTTTTAGTCACATATTGTGGTCTTGTTAAAATAACATTCTATCTAAAATACTAGTAAGGAGCTTACTCAGAGGGGGCTATTCTTGTACATACTTTATAGTTGGATTGAAAATAAGAGAATATCAGAAATAGAAGTTGAAAAAGTGTTAATTTTGAGTGAACAGTGACACAATTTGGTTTTATTTTCCTATTGTATATGCTTCATAATTAAATTCACATAGACTTCATGTTGACATACCAGAACCTAAATGTGATAATACAGCAAAGTGGCAGTATGGTTTCTTGGGCTGGTTTTATTTGCTTTTTGTAGAGTACAAGGTGTGTTTGCTGAGTTACTATGAACTCACAGTTGTCTGAACACTGAGTATCACCTCCTGCTGTGGCCTCAGTGATGGCCATTTATACCACTATAGCCATCATAGGAAGCTAGGCTCCGGAGAGTAAGGGTATGGTGTGATGCTATCCAATTCCAACTGTGTAGTTTTTTGCTGTGGTCTATCCTTTTACAAACATAGAATTATTCTCAAACCCCCTTTTCTACCTTCTAGTGAATTCCATTTGCTATATTGCAGTGCCTCCTCACAGTGCTTCAGTTCCCTGAGACATAATAATGATGTAATGTTACTGTCTGAGTATATTCAGGTTGCTATAACAGCTAAGACTAAGGTAGACTGGGCAGTTCCTAAACAAAGAAATTCAGTACTTACAGTGTTGAAGTGCAAGGAGGTATGAGATAGAGGAGCAGATGTATTGTCTGGTGAAGGTCTGCTACTCAGAGATAACTTCTTACTGCATCCTCCCATGGCAGAAGAACAAAATGGAGTCTGTCCCTCAAGCTTCCTCTACAAGGGCATCAAGCTCATCCCTGAGGGTAGAGCCTCCAAAGGTCCCAACTCTTCACATTGTCACACTAGGGACTGTTTCAACACAAATGGTGGGCTGGTCATAGCCTAGGAGTGTGGTGCTGTAATAGTGGGACCATTTGTGATTTATTACTGCAGAACCTTATTGTTAACTATTTATTACAATAACAAGATTAAGTATCTTGAATGAGTTAGGGCTTAGTGTAGGAAGTGGAAACCCTTCTTTAGAAATCTCTTTAGTGGGGCTGGAGAGTCATAGCCTAGGAGTGTGGTGCTGTAATAGTGGGACCATTTGTGATTTATTACTGCAGAACCTTATTGTTAACTATTTATTACAATAACAAGATTAAGTATCTTGAATGAGTTAGGGCTTAGTGTAGGAAGTGGAAACCCTTCTTTAGAAATCTCTTTAGTGGGGCTGGAGAGATAGCTTAGCGGTCAAGAGCACTGACTGCTCTTCCAGAGGAGCCAGGTTCAATTTCCAGCACCCACTTGGCAGCTCACAACTGTCTGTAACTCCAGTATCAGGGGACCTGACATCCAGGGCAAAACACCAATGCACATTAAAAGAACAAAACAAAACAAAAACACCCACATGACATAAGAGAATAGGACTTGAAAACTGTATGACTTTGGAACAGCCCATGTGCCTCATACCACTTGGCATCAGCCATGTTGAACTTCCTCAAACCTTGAGTCTCCACCAAGGGTGGTGAAGTCCTCTACCTTGCCAGGCTGAGGTAATTTATATTTCTCATCTCAGCACTCCAGAAGCTGGAGGATCTTGAGTTCAAGCAAACTTGTGCCAGAGCAAGTCTCTATTTCTTTATTTTATTTTAATTTAAATTTTTTTTTTTTTTTTTTTTTGGCTTTTTGAGACAGGTTTTCTTTTTGTAGTCCTGGCTGTCCTGAACTCACTTTGTAGACCAGGCTGGCTTTGAACTCACCTTACGAGTGCTGGGATTAAGTGCATGCCCCACCACACCTGGCACAAGCCCCTACTTCTAAACAAATAAATACATAAAACCCCTACCAGTTTTGTTTTCCTGCTAAGAGAATACTTTAACAGATGTCTTGAGGATGATTGGTTTTACATGGGCCAAGGTGTCCTCCCATTCTCTGTACCACAAATGATTGGTTGTAAGAGTTTTTTTTCCATTGATCAACCAGAACAAATTCTGTTCAACCAAACCTTGTACTCTGTCTTTAGCTCAGACCCCTGAACACCTGAGTTTTCATCTCCCATCCTTCCCCTTGGTAACAGTCAGCCAAGTAGTCAGCCACTTGTCACCCCATACGTGGTTCCGTGGCTCCTTCTAGCCCTGTTTACCCCTCCCCATCAAAGAAAAGCCTCTTGTCAGCACCACTGAAATATTTCAGATGGGCAGTGACAGTCCCTCCTATTTCACAATGCTTTGCACTGGAATCTCTCCTTAGCAGGTTGTGATTTGTTTTTGTTTTGACTTCTGGCTGGATCTCTTCAGAGAAAAGCCAAAGCCTTCAGGTAGGACCTGCCACGAATCTGCATTCCAAGCTGTGGTTGATGGTAACCTCCAAGCCATGGTCTTCCAATTTCCAGTACCAGGGGCGATCAATGTAGAGTGAGCAATCTAGTTCCATTTAGAACCATAAACTCCTGTATTTCTAAAAGCGGTCATTTCTGTGTAGGATTTCTCAAAAAACACTTTAAATCAGTGGTTCTCAACCTATCTGTGCTGTGACACTTTAATACAGTTCCTCATGTTTGTGATGAACCCTAGCCGTAAAATTATTTCATTGCTACTTCATAACTGTAATTTTGCTGCTATTATGAATCATAATGCGAATATCTGTGTTTTCTGATGGTCTTAGGTGACCCTTGTGAAAGGGCCATTTGGACCCCTAAAGGGGTCTCAAGCCATAGGTTGAGAACCAATGATTTAAATACTTTTATTTTTTTCATATGTACCTTGACATATAAATTGGGAATGGTGGTTCTTGAAGCATAGGTATATTTTGAAACCTCAATATAAACTTTATTTTTATTATTTGGTATACTTTTATTTATGCCTGGTTATTTGGAGGATTACTGAATCCTAGGAATGGTATAATAACAATTGTATGACTTTTAAAAAATATTTTAATTGAAATAGAATTATATCACTTTCTCCACTCCCTTTGCTCCCTCTAGCCCTGCCCAGCTACCCTGCCTTGAATCTTTTCCATGCCCCCCTTCAAGTTGACAATCTCTTTTTCTTTGATTATTATACACCCACCCACCCACACCTACACCCCCCATGCAAATATATACACAACTTGTTATATCTGTTTTTTCTTACTTATGTGTATATGGTTTCAAGACTGACCACTCTGCATTGGTAGAAAACACTAAGGGGGCTTTATAATTCTCCTCCTCTCAGCTATCATTAGTTGCCTGTAGTTCTTTCTTTAGAGGTTGGACCCCATAAAAAATTCACCCTTCCATTAACATGTCAAATGATATTGCCATTGTTCTGGTCTGTTTATGTAGCCATTTCTAGGACAGATTATTTCACAACAGACTTCCTGGTATTCTGGCTCTTACAATCTTTCTCTTCCCTCTTGCAAGATGTTCCCTGAACCATAGATGTAAGCTGGGCTCCTCACAATCTCCCCAATGATCTCTGCATTGTATCCAGTTGTGGTTTCTTATTCTTATAACCACATATAACTGTAGCTACTACCTTTATCAAAGAAGCCTCTCTTTACAACAGAGACTACTTGTTTTTTGAGATGAGGGTCTTTTACTGAAATTCTCAGATTAGGCTAGCCTGGATGGCTAGCCAGCCCCAAGGATCTGCCTGTCTTGGCATCTCTGGCTCTGGGATTCCAAATGTGTACAATGACACCTCCTTTTTTTTTTTTTTAAATTAATTTAATGTCTTTGGGATTGAACTTAGGTCCTCATGCTTATTCAGCAAGCACTTTACCAGCTAAGCCATCTCCCTAGCCCAAGAATTCTGAAAAACTAATCCTAGTTTAGATGGTCTTGTAAGTACCTATGCTTTCAATTTGAAGGATGGCTTACTTATCAAGGAGGCTTTATGTAAAGGAGTGATGGGTAGCCAGAAGTGTGGGGTGCTTTGTCGGAGGGGAAAAGAAGATATCGGGGGAGGTGTTTCATTGATGTCATGCCTCTTGAGGACTTGATGATTACATTTCCACAGGAAACGTGTGTCTGTCAGACTTAATGTTTTTTGGAGGTAGGCACTTGGACCAAGACAGAGAAAAACCATACTGAGATGTGTGTCTGTAGCTGCCTATGAGATATGACCATGGATACCTCTGTGGGGACACATTAGCTTTAGGATGCATTTCTACAACTGAATGCTGCTCTGATAACATTTCCCTCTTTAATAAATGAATAGGGCACTTCCTAAATTGTTTCTCCTTGGCATTTTTTATTATTTATTTATTTATTTATTTATTTATTTATTTATTTGGTCTGGAGACCTTGGTAAAGAATTCCTTATGGATTCACTCTGTGGTATGATATATGAGTCTGTGAGTTGTATGGGATCTTGACTTGACTCTAGGTTCCAACAGCTTTTCCAGAACATGAAGTATCAGTACAGAAATAGACATGTATTTATCATGTTGAATGGGTGAGTGCTGTCAGAAGTGTGTGGCAATACATGGGTGGTAGGGGCTATGTAATGAGGGGGTTCAGGGACAGCAGAATTACCCTCAGAAAGATAAGGTATAGTTGTTGGCCTTTGGAAACACAGCAAAGGTACACATTTTGCCCCCACCCTTCTTCTGTATTTTTAAATATAGAGAAAAGAAAGCAATTGGGGTCATCAGTACCTTATGGGTATAAAGCCTGTCTTCATGTCATCCAGCTGTTGTCAGTAATACTATTTATACTCTTCTAACCCTAGGCCTATTTGCTCTAAAAATATGAGAGGCAGAAATAGTTCAAGGACATTTAAAGCCTTATATAATTATTAATAGACAAAATTTTGATTCATTGTATATTATGAACAAATTATATGTTTTGAACAAATTGATATAAATAGTGTTCTTGTGGTAAGCAGCCAGATGACTTGGTTTAGTAAAAATATTTAGTATTTTTGGTAAGTATGTGATCTTCCTTGGTGGGTATTGCTACTTGAGCTCTTAGACTTCTCTGCACACACATTCCTAGTGATCAACCCCAATTTATCTTTCCATTGTACGGGAGGAGTTGTGACTGGGGCTGAGGACACTAGGTCTGGAGACTAGAGGGAAACTCTGAGGCTACTTGTAAAGTGAAATTCCTTTAATGAGATCATATAAATGTATAAAATAACTTGAGGGCTGTGGTAGTCAGATTCTTCAGGGAAGCAGAGCCAGTAAGATGCATATTTATATCTAGAGTGAGATTTATTGGAAAGGCTGGCTTTGAGGGCCTGAGACCTGGCAATACCAACTCTGAGGTCTGGAAAAGGTGGGTATTGCAGACCAGAAATCGGGCACAGAACTGGTCCAGCTGCCTCCACCTTGTTTGTGTCCTATTCAAGTCCTAGACATATTGGATGGTACCCACTCACAGTGGAGGAGGACCATCTGCTTTATAAAGTTTATAGACAGGTATTCCTATAATCTCTTCTAGAAACATCCTCACAGGCTTTTATCTGCAATCAGGGTATCCTGTGTATGGCTCAGATGATGTGGTACATAAAGTTACATGTTCTCATTAATATGTGTCTCCATGTTGTGTACTCTTACATTTCCTCTGTCAGTGTGTAAACTCTTGAGTGCTGGTTTTTATATGTACTATCATGCTCCTGCATTGACTGTTAATAGATGTGAGCGAGGTGACTGGGGTGTAGAAGATGAAACTATCAACAGACTTCATGGACACTTGGAAATGTGTTCTGGAAAAATTGTCTAATGGAATATTTTATGTTGATCCAGTTTAGAATATGTTCATTTTTTAAAATCTTAACAAACGCCAGGTTTAACTACTTTTTAAGAAGATCAGTCTTTTCGTTTTTTTCTTTGCTTTTGTTTTGAGATGAGTTCTCATGTACCAGGCTGCTTTGAACTGGATATGTAGCTGAAAATGACTTAAAACTTGTGATCTTCTTGCTTCTTCTACATAGCTTGTGCTAGGATTATAGGTATGAACCACTGTGCTCAGCAGGAACAATTGTATACAGGATACAAGGGTGAATAAATGATAAGCTGTATGGTGGAAAATTGTGTATAGAACTAGACTATAGTATTTGTTTTGTTTTAGACTTCCATAGCCCTAATAGTTTGATTCACAATGTCCTTCAGCAATAAAGTCAAGGGCAGGGATTATTGCTCCCTTGTATGTATTTTTTTTTTTTTAATTTAAAGACACACACACACATACACACACATATGAGTGTTTTGCCTGAACATATATATGTATACTATATGTGTGCCTAGTGCCTAGATAGGTCAAAGAGGGTGCCAGATCCTCTGGAACTGGCAATAGAAATCATTGTGAACTATCATGTGGATGCTGGGAACTGAGCCTGGGTCTTCTGCAAGAGCAACAAGTGCTCCTAACTGCTGAGTCATCTCTCCATTCTCCCCCTCTCCCACTGCTATATTTCTTTTCCTTTCTTTTACTGACATGTGTCATGGAGCCTGGGCTGGCCAGGCTCAATATATAATTGAGGATGACTCTGAACTTTGGATTCTCCTGCCTCTACCCTAGAGTGCTGAGATTATAGATTATCAACCATGTAAGGTGATATGGTGTTGGGGATTGAACACTAGGGTTTTATGCATGCTAGGCAGATAACTTTGCCAACTGAGCTGCACCCCAGTACTATTTATTGCCCTTTTGACATAAGCAAAACAGGAACAGGTTCTTAAGTGAATGTCTGATCACTTACATCAGTATGTAATCAGTTCAGAGATTGTAGTAGTGGACTTCTGTATGTTTTTACCATTACAGCTTCTCAAATTCGTAGCTTAAAAATATATTTTCCCTTTTTTAGCTAATACCAAATTAATATGTCAAAATGATGGTTTTCAGACTTCTGATTATCATGATATAATAGCAAATAGCAAAAACTTTGTGAAAAGTATCCATAGGAGAAGAGGTATTGGTTATTTAATTCCTGCAGTTCCTTGGTATGATATTGATGTTTCTTATCAGGATTTATGTATAAAATCCTGAGTGAATGGAAGATGAATTTGTTCTTCATATGAAATCACCAGTTTTGAATCAAATTTACTGTGCCAACCTTGACTGTGTGGTTAGTTTCACTTAAGCAAATGAATGTGTATTGCTCCATTGAACCATATGAAATTGCCAATACTAGCCAGGTGGTGGTGGCGCACACCTTTAATCCCAGCACTTGGGAGGCAGAGACAGATGGATCTTTATGAGTTCAAGGCTAGCTTAGTCTACAAAGTGAGTTTCAAGACAGGCTCCAAAGCTACACAGAGAAACCCTGTCTTGAAAAACAAAACAAAGCAATATTGGATGATTTATTAAGGCAACTCCACATAGTTAAAAAGGAGTTTTTTTGGGGGTTAATTTATAGCTAGTAAAGGGGTTGGTTACAGGATCCGGGAGAGGTGAGGTCCAGTCCAGTTGGGTTCTCTGGAGAACTCTGCTTGGTCTACCATCCAGCATCCAGGATTACCAGGAACCAAGAGAGCCGGCACATCTGAATCTCGGGTCTTGAGGGTTCCTGTCTCAGTCCTGCTTCAGGGGCTGGTCATAGGTGGGTGTGTGACAGTTCCTTGATTGCTGTTATATCTATTTATTGAAGAGATTGTCAACCTAGTGTAGCTATCCAGCTTGCTTGTGAATCCCCTATCTCTGCCTCTTGAGTGATGGGCTTACAGGAGGCCAAAACACCTGCCTGGCTTATGTGTAGGTCCTGGAGATCTCTAGTCCTTAATGTTTGTGTGGCAAGTGCTTTTACTGATCCCAGCTGGATGCCTGAGAATGTTTTATGAAAACTCCTTAAAACACTAGTAACGTGAATCTGAATCTGCTGCCTTGTACATACACTACCGTAACAAAGACTGCACAACTTGCAGCACTTAAGAACAGTGGAACTTAATAGGACTCCAACCTGCTGTTTGATGCTAGTTTTGTAGGTGTCCTTAGGTCTTTTTGTGATGTATCTTTTCCTGGCTTCCTTCTTCATGCCAGTGTGCTGGTGGAATAGGGGCTGGGTTAAGTAGGCCTTGGCTTCCTTGTAGGGTGCTAGCTTGCTCAATCCTACAAAGAACTGAGGTAAATCTTTGACTTTATTGTGATTTTCCAGAAAACTGTAGTGTGGAGTCAAGGTTATTCTCATCCACCCTGCTTTCCTGCCCTCTAAAATAAGGGAATAGCCAGGCATAGTGACACACTTGTAATCCCAGCATAGAAATATCAGAACTTTGAGGCTAGCCTAAGCTATATTGCAAGTTTGAGGTTAGCCTGGATTACATGAGACCCTGCCACCAAAAAAAAAAAAAAAAAAAAAAAAAAAAAAAAAAAAAAAAGAATCCCAGAGAGGGTAGGAGGGGGTAGGCTTCCATAGCAGGGTCTCTACGGTTACTAGGAATTATGAGGAAGGAAAGCAGCAGTGACTTTGTATTTTGTAACTATCATGATACAGCTTTGTAACTCAGCAGCAGTAGAGAAGGGCTGCTGGCTATAGGGAGCACATTAAACATTGTAAATGTCACAGCAAGCTCTGCAGTACTCTGTGCCTGGCATGAGGATAAAGACCTGAAGATCTTGGCCTATGGTAGCTGTTGATAGATATGATTAAAATTCTGTAATATCTGCAGTGATCAAATGTAGTTATCTGACCACTGATGGTTAGGCTTCCACATTGGGATAGTCCAGATCAAAGGGGCCCAGGTGACTCATACTAAGCCTGAGGCCAGAAATGCATGTCCATCCGTCTTGTAGTCTGTGTCTGCATGAACCCAGTACTGTCTCCTGAGATGTGCAGTACATGAAACATAATTAGTGTCATACAGAATTCAGTGGGCTAGAGCTGGTGTGGGCTGGTCATCTCAGAGCTTCAAGTGCTGCTGGAGGAGCTTCTCTGTAGTTTGTTTCTATACCTTTGGGCTGTACAATTATGACAACTTCTTCCAGTGATCTCATCACAGCCTGGTTCTTGAACAAAGTCTCTAACATTGACAGGTGCTATGAAGGGGTTAATTTGAGATCACTCTCAAATTAAAACATTTGAGAGAAGATAGATTGTATGTGCATGTAGTAGTAAGTTGCTACTGTGAGGTAAAAACAAAAGCCTGGGTTTTTGTTTTTTTCTGTTGCATTTCTTTGAGATAAACTCAGTTATTGCTCCATAGCTCCTATACTATAATAGATTGTAAGGATTAAAGAGAGAGAGGGAAAAAAATGAACTGTGAACTTTGTATTCCTGAAGTAGGGCAAGGAACAGTAAAAGTGTAAATCATTTTAGCGTAGGATTTCTCATTACCTGCCAAAGGACTCTCCTTGCCTTGCTGTAGGACATTTTAAAGCCCATAAAAATTTGTTTGTAGAAGGGGATAGGAACAAGGATTGTTCCTGTACAAAAAAGAAAAAAAAAGATATGGGGATGCTCAGACTTTACTCAGGGGTCTGCACTGTATATGCAAAGCCCATTGGTTGCCTCTCACTCTTGTGCCTGGTTCTTACTAATTTCATAGGACTGCTACTCTTCATGATGGTGATCCTCATAAGTGAAAGGGTGCTCAGGAATGACTGCTCCAGTCCAGGGGACTTTCTTTATGGGCTTGTGTGTTGAATATCCAGGGCAGGGTATCAAACAGCTCTTAAGCCAGGCCCACACATTGGCTGTTGCTGTTTTCACTGTTACTGTGCTCTGGAAAGCAGCGGCTGCCATGAGCTCACATCCAACTATTTGCCAACGTGGCTTTTTTTCCATTTTAGGAATAGGCTCTGAGATTCACAGGCCTATCCATACTTCTCAAATAGACATGTTGGCACAGGCACAGGCCATTACAAACATCAACTCTGAGATGGCACAGGAATCTGTCAGTGTACTGTAAATTTGCCCAATGGCTGGATTTCTGTAAGATGAGTCTCTGCTTCCACCCCCAGCATCTGGTTTTCTCATTTCCTTCTCTGGTGAAGCTGGGGTGTTATGAGCCTTGCTCCTCTTTGTAGCCCCATTGGCTGTTTGGGACTAATTCTGCTTTTTTCTCCATTATCAAGTAAATGTTCCTCAGGGGAGCTTTCCAGGAACTGCAGCCCACATCACACATGGCTATAGAAATAATAATGATGCTTCCTGTGGGTCCCCCATGTGGCCCTTCTACAATCTCTGAAAAAGGATCTGGTAGTTTGTGCCTTGATGCCCCAGACTCCTTCACTAAGGTGTTCTTCATAACTTGTTCTTGGATTTTGTATGACACTGAGTAGCCAAGATGGCTAGGAAATGCAAATGGTTGTAATATCAGTGTGGGTCCTAGCACTGATATTTCAGATTAGTTTGACATTAAAGCCTAAGGATATTACTAATACAGTGACTAATGTAATATAAGTTGAATTGAAAGATTGGGGTTTGAATTCCTACTGTGCTCTCTTGAGAACTTTGAACATGAGTTGTCTTAGCTCTAAATATGGAGATAATACTATTCCACTTGCACTAGTTAATGAAAAGAATTGGGATTGTCTTATCAAGAAGTGCAGCCTGATAGGGGCTGCTCATGCCTTAATCCCAGCACTCAAGAGCAGGCAGATCTCAGAGTTCAAGCTAGCCTGGGCTACAGAATAAGTCAAGGACAGCCAAGGCTACACAGAGAAATTGTGTCTCAAACTCCTCCCCCGAAAAAAAAAAAGTGATGGCACATACACCAAGAACTTAAGAATGAAGTCTTCTTGCTTTGTAGTTCCCTCAGACTTTAAATCATTTCTTTTCAGCTCATGGCAGATATCACTTTGGTAGCACATAATAGGAAGGTTTCACCTAATTTTGTAGATATCTGTTAGATGCTTCCCTTTATATTAATCACTTTTCTCCTTGCTTGTGACAGAAGTACCTAACCAAAGGAAGAGTTCATTTATTTAGGCTTACCATTGAAACATGCAGTTCATTAAAGTGGTAGTACATATAGGCAGGAATGGGAGATGGCTGTTTAGATTGTAACCAGAGTTAAGAAACAAAGAGCCAGGAATGGTTGTATTCCACATACTTTCTCTTTATTCAGTCCAGAGTACCAGCTCATGGATGGTGTTGTCTTCATATACCAATTAATCTTTCAGGAAATGCCCCAGACACTCCGGAGGTGTGTTTTCAGGTGACTCCAGGTGCTGTTAAGTTGACAATTAAGATTAACTATCACATCTTCTGGTATATGTTTTGGAACAAGTGTTGCTAGAACCTACATACATAAGGAAAGGCCCTTGTTAAGGGGTAAAGTGTTGGCATATAAAAGCATGATACATAACCTAGATGCTTGTTTCTGTGGTATAGTATTTTTTACACAAAATGTAATAGTTTGTCATGTTACAATATACTTTTAATCTCACTGTCATTAGATTCTGTAGACAGACTATTAGGGGTTTATATCAGGCTACTTGTTAGGATAAATTGTGATAATGAATTGAATGAAGAAAATAGTCAACAAGCCTTAAGTTTTTTTAGCAGTGAATTCCTGAAACCAGTTTTTCTTCTGTGATTGGGGTCATTAATAACATGTGTTGGAATGCTATAGAGGGTTTTGTATTTTAGAGGCCCTTTAACTGCAGTAGAAGCAGATTCTCTTTTATGTATGTATTTACCTCACTTAATCCTATCCTTAAGAAAATATTCATTGGTCTCTTTTATATGCCAGGTTAACTTTGGGAGTTTGAAGAGCAATGAGGGAATCTTCAAGCCACACATGTTGTCTGTGCATGCATGCTCAGTACATGTAGAGGCCAGAGATTGATGGTTTTGATGCCTCCTCTATCAATCTTGATCCTACCTTCTGAGACAATCTCTCACTGAACCTGAAGATCATCAATTTGAATAGACTTGCTGTCCAGCAAACCCCTGCAGTTTTCCTGTTTCTACTCCCAGTGTTGGGATGATATACACACATTGCTAATCTGGGCCTTTTATATAAGTGTTAGGAATCTGAACTTGAGATCTCATGTTTGCTGTGCACTAAGCCATCTTCTCACTGAGGCCATATTTTTGGCCTTGTTATGAATATTCAGGTAGTGTTGTTGAGCACTGTGTAACTGATGTCTTTATTAATCCCTCAAAGCTATGGGCAAACTAGATAAGGAAACCCAAATAAAGAAAGTTGAAGACTTTGCCCAGGGCATCCAGAGAACATGGCTTGGATCAGTGTTGTTTCATTTGTGCCCCTAGCAATAAGGAAAGCACAGAGGGGACTCTTGACTTGGTCCAAGAAGATTAGTGGTCAGAATTGAGAATGACTGTATTTGAGGAAGTGGAGATTTGCTGAATCTTTGTGAGAGGGATGAGGAGAGTAGATGGTCTGGTAGTGATCAGAATAGTACACTGCAGTTTGGAGTTTGCTGCTGATGGCTGCTGAGGAGAGCTGGTACACTTGTTAAGGAAGGCAGACATTCTGAGGGGGGATGTCTAGGGAGTGGAGCTTATGGGTGTGCTTCCTGGAGGGTGGAGGGCATTAGTCATCTTTGCATTTCTTGGTTGAAATACTTGAAATATAATAACTTAAGAAAAAGTCTATAATATCTTACAGTTCTAGATATCCTAATCCAAGAATTGGGACTTTTTGTTTTGGGCTACTGGTGAGATCTGGTAGTAATTTAGGAAATACATGGAGGAGCAATTGCTGACACTATGAACCAGGAAGTGAACAGGAAGAGACTAGGGTCCCAGTTCCTTGGAACATACTCCCCATGACTTCCAATAGGTCCTATCACCTTTGAACAGCACCACCCTTTAAAACTAAACCTGAAACATATGGATCTTCACATGATAATCAGCATTCACAGCATCCAAGGGTTAGGTATAAAGGCAGTTCAATTTTTGTATTGTAAGTGGAGAATCATTTAGTACAGTTAAAGTCATGCTTGAAAACAGACGTAAATATATTCTCCACCTCAGACACCTTTTTAGTCACTCTGAATATGGGTGTCTTTGTGCTTTGAGGCTAGACATTTAAGAGTCCTTTGGGTTAGAACTGAGTTCTCTACAGGATGAGAAGTCAAGTTTCCTTTGTTGAGAGGAGAAGGATGGAAACTTAGATGAGCATATTGTGATTGCACAGGAAAAAAAAGACTGAATAAACAGATGCTTTAAAGATACACTTAACTGTGGATTAGAAAGATAACCAGAACTACAATTCAGTTTTATGATATGCTCTTGTGTTTATACAGGATTTATAGGTACACATGGAATAAAGGCAGACAGTAAATGTCCAGGTTTTAATTGAGCCTAACTTCATTGGAGCTTTATTTCATGGGATTCATTTTGAAGCTACAAAGTAACAATTAAGGGAAAAAAGCTTTCCAATTTTTAGAATTTTAAGGTAATCATAAGAACTTAAAATTTTGTGTGTAGTCATTATTTGCACCCTAAGCATTGTTGTTAATTTTAACTTTAGTAACATGCTTAACAGCATGTCTTTGAAACAAACTGCTTTGATAGCTAAACTCTATGTAGTCATGTTCTTATGCATACAATTGACTTTATTCCTATAGTTTTAGTTGGTGTGTTTTCTTTTGAGTATTATGTGACCATTGTATGTGTGTGTCTACACAATGTGAACATCCATTTGTAATATGTAATATTATTGGACATTAGATTATTTGGGGGAAATGGTTAATATGTTAATTCATATCACATTTATAGAAGATAAGAATGCCATATATAATGTGTTCCTGAGTCAATATTACAAGACCTCAAAAAGCTCTCAGGTTACAAACTATTTCTTATATTCAAATATCTACAAATATACAACCTAAAATTATAGAAAAAGTTCTTCTAATCTTAAGGTTGTAATTCATTTTTATTAATACTTCTGACAGTTCAGTGAATATATTATGCTGAAATTTGAGAATGTAATACATTTAAAACAGAAAAATTTCATTATGTGGTCATGCCTTTTCTTGTGTCACCATGATCCCTATTTGAAATGTAAGATTTGTTGTTCTCTAGCTTACATTTAGGCCTGTACATGGTTCTTCAGTGAATATTCTGTTTGTGGCATGCGTTCTTGCTAATAACTGAATCCCTGTGCTCAGTTTGGTCTTCAGCTATGCTTGTTCTTGTGCTTCGGGGTCATTAGAGGACATGCAGATGGTTCACTCTAGTTACCTTGAACATGTGGGGGATTGTTCACAGGCAGACTGGTTTTCTGAGAAGAGTCCTTGTGTTTTGAAGTCCTTCAAAGGGAGAAGTCAGAGCTGTGTTTATAGCAAGTGTTTCTTGGAAGTTACCTTTGCTTTATTGGCTCCTGTTGATATTTCTAGCCCATGAACTGACTCTGCTTCTATCTCAAGATGAACAGGTGAAAGGGAAATCATAAGCAGTCAACCATCTGCCTTTGTTGGCATGACTTAAATCAGCTGGATGTATGGAAGCATCTAGGCAAATAAATGGAATTTTTTGTTTCTAGAAAGTATCACTTGTTCTCCAGATAATAAAGTGCTTAATGGTTCTGTCAAAAATATATAATAGAAGCTTGTTTAAAAAATGTAGGAATGGGGTAATATAGGTTTACAAATGATTTAAATAAGAAAAAAAGCCCTATCTTTGTGGTAAATGTACCAATAGAATAATTTTTAATGACATGCATGGAATGCATATCAATGTTGATGCTTGAACTGGATGGTGAGAGCCCATACCTTACCCAACTTGAACCTTATCATTCATAGACGATTTTGTGTGTCCTGATGGAGGAAAGAAAGAAGGATTCTGAGAATAAGTGTGATCAGTGAGCATGAAGAACATGGTTGAGGGTTTCCTCCTGGTTCCTTGTGGTTGAGAATGGGGCTTGGTATACTGTGTTTCCTTTGATGAATGAGAATCAGTGAAGATGTGGGACTGAGTGAAGGAGGAATAGACCACAGAGTGCTGGTCATGATTATTGAGCTCCCAGGGATGGAGTAGGTATGGATCAAAGCACCATAGCAAATACTTAGCACCAGATACTGTGGAAGTTTCTAGAAGGTGATACTTTTACCATGAGTGGCAACCAAATGGTAGAGCCAGAGAAGGGGCAGAGGCATTGACTGTTGTGAATATTATTTTAACTGGGCAGATGTATATACATTTGTTTATGCTATGAAATATTACTTTAACTGTGTAAAGGTGTGTATTGCTTTTGTTTATGCTGTATTTGTTTAACTATGTAAAGGTGTGTTGCTGTCTCACCTTGCCTGCCTAACATGATTGGTCTAATAAATAGTGGAATGGTCAGTTGCTAGCAGAGAAAGGATAAACAGGGCTTGCAGGCAGAGAGAATAAGTAAGAGGAGAAATCTAGGCTTGAGAGAGAGAAGAGAATGAAGAGAATAAGAGAAGGAGGAGAAACAGGAACACACCTAGAGCAAGAAGCCAGGCAGCCACCAGCCAGACAGACTCAAGAGGCAGTGAAAGATATACAGAAGGAAAGAAAAGTCAAAAGCCTGAGGGAAAGGTAGGTAAAGAGAAACAGGTTAATTGAAGTTAAAGGAGCCAACCAGAAATGTGCCTAAGCTAGGCCGAGCACTCAAAGCTAATAATAAGTCCGTCATGATTTGGGAGCTGGTTGGTGGCCTAAAAGAAAAGCCTGGTAAAATTGACTTTTTTGCCTCTTCATCTAGGACTGGGGTGGTGAAAGAGCCTTCTGTACATAAAGTTGCTCCAGATGTGCAGTGTATCTGTTTCTTGCATTCCTGGGGAGAGCAGTCCTAACTCTTCTGCCACTCCAGTGGGAGTTTTCTGTATTATGTCAGACTACTGAAGATCCAGGGATTCCTCAGTTGACTGTGTGCAATGGGAACATGCAGGTTTGGTACACAGCAAGTTTCTTCCGTTTCTTCCTTTCTGCTTAGATTATACCCCACATGTGAAAAGCTGTCACATTAATTTGTATTCATGCCTTGTGTAAATTCACTGGAAATAGTTATCTTGCTGTTGACTATGAAAGTTTAATCCTTCCAAGTATGTAAACATACTGTTCTGGGTACCATGCCAACATGTTAGAGCATTGGGTTTGAGATCACATTACTTACTGCATGCCTTAGGAATGAAGACCTAGTTACATTGAGGAGACCTTTGAAGTCTTTCCTACCTGGGAGAATTTTATAAATGTATTTCAGGCTACTTGAAGTAAATGATGCTAGAGAAGCTTCTGGAAATGCTGGTTGCTTTGTGTCATTAATTAATTGAGATACACGTATGAGTTTTGTGATGGTTCTTTTTAAAGGGACAGCAATGGGAATACATACTTGCTAGTATGTTGCTGCAACAGTCAATTACTTGACTAAATATTCTTAACCTTGTACAAATTTACACAGTGTGTTCAGCCCTTCATTCTGCACTGTTTCATGATAGTAGACCTAAAGAGAATCATAGTAAACCCAAATGTTAGGAACAATAGGCATATGCTGGAGTTTGCATGGTAAATATTTCATTAAAAATTTACAATAAGATGTTTGGTTCTTGTTCTGTAGAGTATCAGAATTCCTTATATTTTCCATTTGACTTCTGGTTTTCTGAAGAAAGGAAATGGAACATAAAAACCATCTTGTTTTGAGTGGTGGTGGTGAGTGTTACACAGAAACAGATTGTAGCTTTTCTATTTTTTTTCCTGAGGTTGTAGAAAGCTCTTGTTTTCAGTGTTAGGATGTGAGTTATCTTGTTTAATCCAAATGACAATGAATCAGTAAGTATACTGCTCATGAAACACCAAATTTTAAAGGAACACCACCATGTTCCCAAAGGGTTAACAACAAAGTTTATGAACTTTTTGAGTTGAGGGGCTTAGAAGTCCTGTCACCCAAGATCACCTTCTGATCATTAGTGAGCACCAAGTAATTCAAGCTCTCAAAGGCTGAGTATTTCAGATCCTGTACATGTGAGTTAATTGATTGCACTTGAGGCAGTGTAGTATTTGACCTCTTGTATTGCACCAGGCACTGCTTATACTACTGCTGCTTAACCTTTGTTGGTGTTTAGATTATTTACTATGTGTGTGTTTCTTGCATTCATGACTTTTAGATCCTGTGGAACTGGGGTTATGAATGGTTGTGAGCCACTATGTTGGTGCTGGGAATTGAACTCAGGTCCTCTGCAAGAGTGACAAGTACTTTTAACCACTAATCTATCTCTTCAGCCCCTAACATTTGTTATTTTGTCAGCCACTATACAGTGGATCTAAGCCATGAAATGACCTTGGCTCCCCCCCCCCAATTTTTAAATTAAAAATATTTTTTTATGTGTATGAGTATTTTCCCTGCATGTATACCTGTGCGCCACATGTGCACCTGGTGCCCATGGAAGCCAGAAGGCATCAAATTCCCTGGAACTGGAGTTTGAGACAGTTGTGAACTGCCATATAAATGCTGGTTCATAGAGACTAACAACAACCTTGACTATCATTATAAATTCCTTCTTTTTTGGAAACAACTTGTTTTGGTGAGGCATTGGTATGAAAGCGTAGGAAGGTTGCTAAGAAAAATAAAAAATATATAGGACCCATTAAAGGAGACATTGTGTTTGTAACTATGAAAATGTACTCCAGCATTTTATCCATCTCTTTATCTATCTATCTATCTGTCTGTCTGTCTGTCTGTCTGTCTATCTATAATCTATCAGCTGTCTGTATCTATTTATTTTGTGTGTGGATATAATGTAGATGTAGACAGGACAAATATTGTGTCAGTCAGATCTGTCCTTCCACCTCATGGGCTCTGGAGATTGAACTTAGATTGCCATGCTTGGTGGTAGACACCTTTATTTGCTGAGTCACTTGCTGGTTACTGAAATGTACTCTAATTCTTAATAGTTTGTTCCTAGTTTTAGGGAAAATACTAAACAAGTTGCTTTAACTTTGTGATGTATTTGTCTTATCTTTGATGTAATGCTCTGGTGATATTGGGAATGGAGAGCAGAGCCTTTAGAAGGGTATAGGTGATGCTGTGGTCTAGGGTACTAGTTCAGTCTTAGTTTGAATTCACAGGGGGTCTTTTCTAGGAGGCTTGGGCTGGGACAAGCCACCTCAAGCTAACTTGTGGATGTGCAGGGCAGGAAAGAGTCTGAGGGCTCAGGGAATAGGTCAGGTACTGAGCACTTTGTACTGAATCTTCAGGAATCCTTCAGGCCAACGGCTTGGAGACCATCAAGTCCTAAGACAGTCTTATGATCATCAGCATTTTAGCTGCTTACTTCACAGTGAATTTTTGGTCCCCTACTTCTGTTTTCCCCTTTTGCTTGGATCTGTCTTCTTGGGAGAATTCTGTTGTTTCTCTGGACTTCAGGGCTAACCTGAAAGGATTTTGGCACAATTTTTTGGAAGGACCCTAGCTGTGGGCAGCTGTTTCCTGCAGTGCTGAATTTAGTGGGAATTCTCCTTGATACTTTCATTCTAGTACCAGTGCTTCCCCAAAGCCAGCATCAGCAGGAGCCTGGCTTGTTGCAGAACTGTGATCCCTACTTGGGACCTTCAGTAATGAATTCCTAATGAACAAGGCTTTGAGCAATACCCATCTGTCTGACTTGATTTCCATGCTATAACTTCTCAAGATACAGAATGTTCCTTAGTCTGTTTTCATTCCAACATTAATGGTGCAGAAATGTGGGAACTTTGGAGTGTCAGGGAGAGGGTTTTGTCCCAAGGAGAAAGGATCAACTGTATAATTTGTATTTTAAAGATGGTTAGGATAAATGATTTTTATGGAATTCTTTATTTTGTCTAGTTTTTCTGCTTCTTTTTTGGTAAATCTGGATTTGGCAAATTAATATGGGGTAATAAAAACACTGCTCAGCACATGTCCATAGATTGGTGTTGACACCTTTTTGTGTACTCCTTTCCCTTGCAATCACATGGGGAAGTTGTTGCTATTGTTCTGTTTTACTGATTGAGGAGCTTAAAGTGTAGATATAGTTAAGGGCACACACTGTCAGTGGAGACTGGGCAACCTGGGTTTAGAATCTTTTCCTATTTCATTGCATACCTTCTAGAATGAATGTGGTTTTCTTCCTTCTTTAAGGCAGCATTTTCATAGTTTGTCTAACAGAACTACCACTTACTTAGTAATGGATGAAACTTTATTATGTTGAGACCTGAACTTCTCCTTGGAATTTGCATTCCTGGAAAACAAATAGGTGAAAATACAAATCTTGTGGGTGTCTGTCTTGTGCATCATCATGGATCCTGAAACTGTTTTTTCCTCCAGCCAAAATTTTTCTTGTAAAATAGTACAAGAAATGTTACAGATATTATATATTGTGTAAATAGGAAAAAGGCTTGGGTTTCTAGTTAACATTTTTTGAACTGTAAAGGAAATGAGTTGTGCTCTCAAAGCAAACCCCTTCCTCCTTTGTATGAATGAATTCATAGCAACAAGCTGAGACCATCCTGTTTGGAAGTTGGATTGGACACAGTTCACAATGGAGTGTTAGTTTTTTATGCCCTAGTGAAGAAGCAGAGGATCCTGTTAGTGAGTGTCTGTGGCCTTTAGGGAAGCTCTCAAGTATGGGCAGCAGGTCCTGGATAATAGGGAGTGTGCAATCACAGACATGACTTAATTGTTTTATTCTTGGCTTTACAGGAACAGTGCCTTCTTATGCTCTCATTTCATGCCTGTTTCAGATCAAATTCAAAAGTGATTCAGTTGTGACTTTATAATACAATATGGACTTTGTCTCAGTGTTCTGTTGCTGTGAAGAGACACCATGACCATGGCAACTCTTATGAAAGAAAGCATTTAATTGGGGCTTGCTTACAGTTTCAGGGGTTTAGTTTATTACCATCATGGCAGGTAGCATGGTAGCACATAGGCAGGCACAGTGCTGGAGAAGTAGCTGAGAGGTCTACATCTAGATCTGAAGGCAATGGGAGGGACTCTGGACTTGGCATGGGCTTTTGAAACTTTAGAGCCTACCCTAGTGATACAACTTCTCTCAATAAGGCCACATTTCCTAAGCCTTTTAATCCTTTCAAATAGTGCCGCTCCCTGTGACTAAGCTTTCAAATATATGAGCCTGTGGGGGCCATTATTCAAGCCACCACAGACTTCTACTTTTAGCTTTACAAAAAACTGGCTGTGTATTTGGTCTGCTAAACTCTGTAAAGTCCCTTGATGTCTCAGTTAGGGTTTCTATTGCTGTGCCAAAACACCATGACCAAAGAGCAAGTTTGGAGGAAAGGGTTATTTGGCTTACACTTCCACATCACTGAAGGAAGCGCAGGAACAGGAACTCAAACGGGAAGATCCTGGAGACTGGAGCTAAATACAGAGGTCATGGAGGGGTGCTGCTTACTGGCTTACTTCCCATGGCTTGCTCAGCCTGCCTTCTTATAGAACCAGTACCACCAGTTTAGGAAATGTACTGCGCACCATGAGCTGGGCCATTGATCACTAAGAGGAAATACCTTACAGCTGGATCTTGTGGCGGCATTTCATCAACTGTGGTTCTTTTTCTGATGATTCTAGCTTGTGTCAAATTGAAACACAAAAATAGCCAGTACACTTGGCATCACTTAATTCCATTTCTCTCCTAGAGATACTTGAGAACTATGTTGGAACTTAGAATTGATGAAAAGGGCCAGTGCAAAATCAGAGTGCTATAGAACTCCTGGGCCGTACTTTGTGCTGGCAGATATGCTTAGTGACATCTGTTTGGGAGTAGCAGACCATTCTGTTAGGATGTTTGTTGTTTGAGAATGGCTCTCGTATGCTCATATATTTGAATGCTTGGTCCACAATTAGTGGAAATGTTAGGGAGGGATTAGGAAGTGTGGCCTTATTGAAGGAGGTGTGTCACTGGGAATGAGCTATGAGGTTTCAAATGCCCAAGCCAGTCCCTGTTAGAACTTGTAAGCCCCAGTAAGCCCTTTCTTTCATAAGTTGCTTTGGTCATGAGGTGTCTTACAGCAATAGGGAAGTAACTAAGACAGAAGTTCTTGCCTTGTATCCCATTTGAGAACAAAATCTCCTTATGTTCATGAGATCCTTGAAGAGGCTGTGTCTTCTGACTGAGCAAATTGATTTTCACAATTACAGGCTAGTTAGAAGGATTCGCTACATATAAGACAAAGAAATAAAGGATGCCCCTTCCATTAAAAATGACAACTAAGTGCATTTCATTGTAGTTACAGTTTAAGGACCAAGTGGGAGTTTATCATCTTGGGTCATACAGCTAGTACTGTTGGTAATTAAAATCTTCTGACAAAGTTTTATGCCATATGCCTCAGTTTTTGCTTAATATTCTTCCCATGTATTCCTTGGAGAGCATTTAGCCAAGCCACTGTAGAAACTTAGAGTGTGTCTAATTTAGCAGTTGCTAGTACATCTTGGTTTTCATGTGACTATAAACTTATACCATTTTCACCAGCTAAGCTGTAGTTAACTGTCCCTGCTTCAGAACATATGCAATCATATTATCTGATTTGTGATTCTTGGTTGTATAGAATTACTGACTGTGGATTATTAAAAGTAAAAAGTATCTGAGAAGCATTTAAGTGCTAATTCTGAGTGCACAATTAGTGTACAATGCTTACTTTCTTTTTAACACCTCATACTTTAGCCAAACTTTAACTTATTATCCTTTCTGCATTGTAGACATGAACCATACCTTGTTTAGCTAGCATTCTTTCTAAGGAGTATTAAGGTTTAAATCTAAAACAGTTTTCAAAGGCAAAGTTCCTAGTCAGTAGACCTTCAAGATGTGATTATATATGGAGGGCACTAACTTCAATGAATCAGTCCACTGACAAATTCGTAACTCAATGCATTCAGCCTGGTTGGAAGAAATAAGTCATTGGGGTGCTATGCTTCTGAAGAGTATGTCTTATGTCACAACACATGTGTGTGTGTGTGTGTGCTCACATACACGCTCATACGTTTTCCACCTTTTTCTTCTTTCCCCTCTGTAGCTAGAGTTTTCTTGGTCCTGCTGGGCCCAGGGTCAGGACAAATCTCTCTCACCCTCTAGTCCCGCAGCTGCTCAGACCCCAACCAAGTAAACACGCAGAGACTTATATTACTTATAAACTTTATGACCATGGCAGGCTTCTTGTTGACTGTTTCTTATATCTTAAATCAACCCATTTTCTATTAATCTATAAGTTGCCATGTGGCTTGTGGCTTACTGGTATCTTAACATCTTCTCATGGAGGCAGCTGGCAGCTTCTCTCTGCCTAAGTCTTCCACTTCCCAGAATTCTCTCTGCTTGTCCTGCCTATACTTTCTGCCTGGCTACTGGCCAATCAGTGTTTTTATTTATTAACCAAGCAACACATTCAACATACAGAAACATCCCACAGCACCCCTCTGTTTTCCTTCTTTGCTTATTTGTGCCCCTCTTCTCTTTCTCCTCTCTCCCTTTACCCCATTCTCTCCCTCTTTTCTGGCCACCATGCCTTCTCAACAATGCTGTCTTAATCCACAGTCCCATAACAATGAATCTAGGGACAAAGGATTAAAACTCCTGAAGCCATGAGCCAGAATAAATCCTCTGTGTTTTTCTTCTTGAGTGTTTTGTTACTGTGATGTAAAAACTGGCTAACACAAGAAAATACATACTTTGATTTGTATCTGAATCTTTCTTGGATACCAGTAACTTTCATTTTCTGTCATTTAAGACTAGAATGAATCATGCAAAGTGAGAGAGAGAGAGAGAGAGAGAGAGAGAGAGAGAGAGAGAGAGAGAGAGAGAGAGAAGAGAAACGAGAGAGAGAACGAGAACACAAAATCAGAATCAGGAGCGGAACACTTCATTCCACTTTTTTCCTGATTTAAGCAGGATTAACTATACTCTGGCTATTTGTCACATCACACATCCAAGGTGAAACACACTACCTTTTATTTTCTTTTTGGTAAGAGTGTTGTGTTCTCATTTTCCATTTGGCATTGTGTGGCTGAGTATGGGTGGGAAGGGGTTGGTACCTCTTGTGTGCCTTGCTAGGTTGCTAGGTGACCCACAGAGACCCATTCTGGAGCTCTGGCCCCCTCCATCTCTATGACTTGTCTTGAACTGACAAATAACCTACCATTTTATGGAAGAGGACAGCTGCAAGAGAGGGAAGCATTTGATGCAGGCTTTCTACTTCTACTGTATGTTTGAGCCATTATTCAGCCTTGGCAATTACAGACATAGCTTTTTGTGTATTTCACATCACTCCCTCCCATCAAAGCCCAGCACTGCTTTTAGAGGTTTAGAAATGTGACTTAACTCATCTTCAACTTTAAAATGTATTATTAAAAATTTAATGTTCAAATTGATGGATATATTTTATGGTATTGATATCTTTCTTGGTTTATCCCCTCCCAAGAGATGAGACATTTTAAGGGAGAAAGCTTAGATGCACCCCCCCCCACACACACACTTCCCTGTTCCTAAAGATCAAAGTGGATTCTGAAAGCTCTTCCTATGTGCAATAAAATAATCAGGAAAGCATTATTTTAGTTAAGCTGTCAAAATGGAGTGCATGTGACTCCTTTGCAGAAAAATGCAGTCCTTGGATGGCACAGTCAGTGCTAATGCTGGTTTTGCTCACTTGAGAATGGATTGTGTAGAGGTTGGAGATGATAGGCAGCTCTTGTCTTCTCTATGTATCATTTCCCTAGTCCTATAGTTCTGCCACTTTCTTATTCAACGCCCAGGGTTCCTGTTGAGAGGATTTGTAATGTCTTTTGCTTCCTGGTTCTGTCTTTAGCCTTTGGGTTATGGCTGTGATGGCTTGCTACCTACACTTATGCTCTAGGATGCAGTGCTTGTGGGGGTTGGGGAATGGCCGGACCTACTGATGTACAGCCGTAGGCTAGGAGTCTGTTAGCTGATTCATGTAAAAAGGAACCAAAAAATGGTTCTTGTTTTTGGCTCTAGAGCCCATGAAGCCTCAGACTTGACCTTGTAATATCACCTCCTCTCTGAGAAACTCCAAAGTTATCAGAACCAGATCTTTGACTTATGCCAGCCATTTCTATGTAAGGTAGATTTACTAAGACTTGAACAGTGTTTGGTATGGGCTGTTTTTATTGTTGTAATAGGACAAGAACTTGTACCTGTTTGCATAGGATCAGAAGGTAGGCAGGTGTTGGAGCCCAGACTGTAAGTAGGAAGAAAAAAACCAGCCCAGAGTCCTGTGGTAGAAAATAATTGTATTTCCCCAAATGCTCATAGATTTTGTCATTAACTTTTACTGAGACTGTGTGATGATATCTTGTTCCTTCAGTGTCCAGGGTCTTGGCTGGAAAGACTGAGATGGTGTGAAGGAACTTTTTCATTGTTTGCTGCTTGGGCTGGCATACCATGTGTCTTCTCCTTTCTATATTTGGGCTTCCACATATCAGAATGGCCTCAGGATGGTGGTATTATTCCATTCTCTCAGGTCAGCAAGGAGAAAACTGTGTTTCATGGTCTGGCTTCAGAGAGTACATGATTTGTGCAAATCATCCCAAGCCCACCATCGGTCGAAGAATGGCTCTTAATAATTTGAAGCATTTTTTAAAAAGCAGATATCAGTAGGGTGCTTAGATTCTTGTTTATATAAATATTTATTAGAAAATAAGGGAACCCCATACTAAAGTTAGAATATTGGAGAGTATTTCTTTCTTTCTTTCTTTTTTTTTTTAGACAGGGTTTCTCTGTGTAGCTTTTGCGCCTTTCCTGGATCTCACTCTGTAGACCAGGCTGACCTCCAACTCACAGAGTTCCACCTGCATCTGCCTCCTGAGTGCTGAAGATTAAAGGCATGCGCCACCACTGCCCAGCTCGAGAGTATTTCTTATTGCAGTTTATACAGTTGTCTAGAGTTTGGATATGGAGTGGGAGGAGGCCAGGGTACTTTTTGAAAAGCCACGTTACTGTCTGTCTTAGGAGCTCCTTCACAGGGTTTTAAAGTGATCAGGCAAATTTATGTTTGTTTGACACATCTTTTTTATTGGCTAAAGGCCCAGATTTTGTGTGACTACACATCAACTTGGAGATACTTTTTTTTTTTTCTGAGCAAAACGCAAATGATTTCTGTTCATAAAGAAGACAATCTCAAGGATCCCATGACCCAGTAGGGTGAGTCTGTTTTATATGGAATGTAGCAGTAATGTGCTCCCATTATTTTCTCAAGTGCCTGTGTGTGATCTCTCAGTGTTGTTTGGGCCTGTTTGGTGGTACTCTTGGCTCCTCAGCATTCCCATTTCATTGATTTGCATAGGAGTTGTTTTTACATTTTTTAAAAATTATCCTGTAGTAAGTATAGAGCACAAAGTACTTAGAACAAGACTTTTCTAGCACTGTGTCTTTTGAGCCAGGATATATTTGTGCTGATGTTGAATACGTAGGAAGCATTTTTTTTTGCGGGGGTGGGGAGGTGGGGGGGTGGGGGTGGGGGGGGTGTCAGGTTAAAGCCAGAGGAAGCCATGTGACTCTGGGTATTAGGTCTGTCTGGTAACTTGGACAGTCTCCTTGCTTCTGCTCTACCTTGTACCTTTGGGTTTTTTTGTTTGTTTGTTTTTTGTTTTTGTTTGTTTGTTTTTTGTATCAGGTATTTATGTGATGGGACATTCTCAGCAACGACAATTTAACAATAAAATCAAAGTATCCATCAACTCTGAAAAACACCAAAGATGCTCTCCATCCTGTATCATCAAATGCATCATCAAGTTTTAATTCTCTGTGTGAAAATAAACAGCACAATCATTTCATTGGCATGCAAATTTACCTTAATATTTAATAAGTAAAATTATAGGTATAGGGATTTAAAAAGTAAATTTCTTTTTTTTTTTAAGGTATGGGACCTCTCGCTCTCCTAATCTCTCTTTTCCCTGACCCTTGCCCTCCATTACCACCCCCCAGCCTCCTGCATGTCCAGGTTGCTCATGTAGATCTCATCCATTTCTCTGTCGTTGGGGGATCCCTGTGTCTTTCTTAGGGTCCTCTTTACTAGGTAGCCTCCCTGGAGTTGTGAGTTGCAGTCTCTAGTTAAAGATTAGCAGCCTCATAGTTAGGCTCAGGATGGGAGTATAGGGAAACAATTGTGGTGAAGTGAGAATTATGAGAGATTGTGTGTCAAAAGGGGCTTCAAAAGTTTAAAATGTCATCAAAGCTTAAGCTAAAAAATAAATTACGTAGTTGACATTGCATATACAAATCCTCATGTGTGTCTAGGTAATAAGATGTATAGTAAATAATCAATCTGCATTTAATTCAGAAACAGCAAATGTTCGTACTGTTTTATTTAGTTACAATATTGAATAGTGACTTGGCCAAATAACAGGTTCAGGCACAAGGCACATAGAAGTGAAAAGTGCTCATCTTCTAAGGCAGTATGCTACAAAGTGCTATGGAACATGTATCCTCAGTGTGTGTATTGGTGTTTCTAAAATCATTTAGGGGATGACCAGGCAGCATTGGAAGATACATAGAGTAGTAGAGCATAAAGGCTGTTGTGAACTATGGATTGGAAATGGGTTGGGCCATTCATACTTAACCTGGGCCATGAAGCCTCTGGTGTTAAAGTATCAGTTGACATATACATTTTAAACAGTCTGCCCTGCTGGGAGGAGTCTTTAAAGAAAAGTATGTTTCTATTGTTCTGTATGTGTGACTTCTTCTCTATTCACTATGTATTACTGCTAGCACAATTTTAACTAGTTATTTTGAAGAGGAGGAAATGAATTATTGCTTATTAGGTTAAGGTATTCTAGGTGTTTTTTTTCTTTATGCCAAGTAATGCTTCCTTCAAGGAATCAGCACTTACTGCTCTGCTAGGTGGGAGTTGGTATAGTGTACAGGTGTGTTCATAGTGAGAAAGGCAAAATGCTCTATACTATGGCAGAGAAAGAAGGACTGAACTAATTATCTTCAGAATCTTGAGGGCCTGCTTGTTTCTTAGCATGGTAGTAAAACAGTATAGCTAGAAAAGGATATGGGACTTATGAGAGATAGAAGGGTCTGACTGAGCAGCACTCTCCTCACAGGCTCTGAGTGGCTTCCAAAGGCTCTTGTAGGTTTCTGATGCCATTTGGTCACATGGAGAATTTTTGGCTTCTTAGATTCATGTGATTCCTTCAGGAAATGCAATTTTTGGCTTAGATTGCAGTGTCCCCAAGATACACACTAAGGGAAGCCTAAGGCATTCTAGTTCATGGTCATTGGCCTATGGAGAGCACCTGTTTGTTCCAGCCAGGTAGACGGAAATGCTTAATTTGTTTTATGCCTTCACTGCTTTTAGGAGATTGGTAACCTTCTCTTGTTGTTTTGTACTTATTAACTAATCAGTGATAAAGAAGGTAGTAACAGGAGAACTTTTCAATTAAAAATAAAAAAGTCCCTTTGCAACCTTTTCAAATGAGAGCAAAACAAATTCCAGCTTGTGCCTTATTAATTCTGTCTGAAATTGTTTTATAACCTTGGAGGATATGAAGGCAAACAAAACTGTGTTGTGAGTGCCATTTCCCAAATTGGGCCAGTATTAGAATTCTTACATTGGCAATGACTGTGACAGTAGGACTTACAATTTTTAAAATATCCTGTAATAAAACACAACAAAAAGGCAGCTCTCTTGTTTGATGGTGATGAATAAAGAAGGAAGAGGAGTTAGAGCTTCAGTCTAAGTTTCAGAGTACTCTAGCAAGAGTTTGTCTCTCTTAGAGCCTTAGTATACATGTACATAAGATGAGGATGCTGAGAGAAGACCATGCCTGTGAGGTACTGAACCAAGTCCGCTTGGATACTAAATATTAAAAACTTGAGTTGCTGTCACAGCCACAGCCCTAAACCATTCCTGAGATGTGGAAGCACCTGTCAAAGGACTAGAAAGATTATATTTATTAGATTAAAAATGTGATCTTAGTGCTGGGGTTATACTTCAATGGTAGAACACTTGCTTAGCATGCATTGGGCCCTAGGCTCAGTCCCTATATTGCCAGCAAATAAATAAACAAAATAGTACATGTCTTAGGGACTCTGTTTCACTCTGTGAAACAAACAAACAAAAAAAAAGGTGCTTGTATAGAATTTTTCTCTAAAATTCTATTACTTGAAAAAGGATTTAGAGATATTAAGTCCTGGAAAAACTTTTAAATAACTATTTTACCCCCTTCCCCTATAAGATATGTATGTATGTACTTTTTAGTATGGGTGCATACACATTTATGCAGCTGTGTGGAGGCCCAAGATTAATGTCCAGTGATGTTCTTGATGACTGTCCACTTCTATTTTTTTAAACAGTCTCTTTCACTGACCCTGAAGTTCATAGAATTTACTACTGGCTAGGTAATGAGCTTCAGGGATCCATCTGTCTGCACTCCTCCACTCCAGTTACAGGCTCATGTCACCATACCTGGCTTTTTATGAATGTTCTAGGGATCCAAACTAAGACCTTCATGCTTACATGCTTATCACTGAGCCATCTGCCTAACCCAAGACTATAAACTCTTAACCCATTTTCCACTTTTCCAGCATAATCTTATCTGTTTTCAAAAAAATTCTTTTCTTGATATTTTTGCCTTATTTGATGAAAATGTCAAATATAGTAGGTTGATTTTATTCACAGCTGTTATTTTCTAAAATTATTTATGTGTGTGTCTTCAGATGTCTCATCAGAATAGGCATGCTCCTATTGAAGGTTAAATTTGGCACACCTTTTTGGATATCTAGTTACAATCTTTCATTACTCTCTTTTGTAGTCACATTTGAACCTATATACCCTGCATCAGTTCTTTTCTTTGAGACATGGTTTCATGTAGCCCAGGCTGGCATTGGAGAATGAATTAAAGAGCCAAGGATGACCTTGGACTTTTGATCCTCCTGCCTCCAGTTCAGTCTGTCTCATCACTCTGTGTTAGGTGGAGCTGGAGATCAAATTCAGGACTGTGTGCATGGTGAGTAGGTATTCTATCAACTGAGGTAGATCCTTAGCTGTGTTCATCCTTGAAGAAAATCAGTCATGATTTTCAGTTAACTGAGGATTCCATAGTGTTTTAGGATCTTGCAGTGATATGAAAGGGACTTCAGTGTGACTCTTTTTAGATAGGGTTTTTCTGTGCAACAGTCCTGACTGTCCTGGAACTCACTTTGTAGGCCAGGTTGACCTTGAACTCAGAGATTTACCAGCTTCTGCCTCCTGAGTGATGGGATTAAAGGCATTTGCCACTATGCCCAGCTTTTCAGTGTGAGTCTTGACATGATGTTTATTTTTCATATCATAGCAGCCAATGGATTCATAGACCAGCTTTTGTGGATCCTACAGAAGTGGAGAGGGAAGGAAAATTGGGACAAACTTGTCCTCATGGTAATTGGTGGGAGGAAGAAAGTTGGCATTTGAGTGATGGGAAAATGGATATTGTGGTGGTTATTAATAATAAGAATGACCCCAGCCATGGTCTCTACTGAGACCAGGAGTCGTGGCACCTTGAAAGAGAGAAAAATAAGGCAGATAAACTGGCCTAATTTTCTTTCTGGAGAAGGCCCAAAGCTGGATCATGAGATTCTAACATGAATATTATCAGCTGAGGTAGGTCACCATGCGTTTTGTGAGGCCCTCTTCTGGAGTACCCAGTGCTTTCATCTGTAGACAGGTCTTCTGCAGACAAATGCTCTTTTTTTCCCTCATCTGGAATATGGATAAAAAATAAATAAAAGTAAGATATCATGTCTGCTAATGATTCTGGGTTGCATAGAGTAGTAAGCACAGCTCATGAATTTTTAAATAGATTTTCCAGGAGTAAAGTGTGCTGGTACTTAGAGTGAAATTTCCCCATTAATCACTGTACAGAATCAATTCAGTGATGAGTTGGGGTGAGTTCAGGACTGTGCTCAGGTTGTGGGAAGATAAGTTGCTGCAATAAGCTGCTGCAACCCCTTGACCTTGTTTTTAGAGCCCTTCATTTGCATACATTTGTTGGCATTTGGTCACATTGATATGCTCACTAGTTTCTTTTCTTATGCATAACTTCCAGTAGGCACACTAAGATGAATTTGACTAGGCATACTTTATAGAAATGGGAAAGTAGGAAACTCTTACCGTACATTTGAGTGAAATAATTTTTTAGAATCATTCTGATGGTAGAAAAGGTTAAAGCACATTTCCATAGTGATAACCTCTTGTTAATATCGGGTACCAAGAAGAACACAAAGAGTAGTTGCCTGTGACTCACACATTTAAGATGCCAAAAGCAAATGTAATGAAACTATAATGATTATGGTGCTTGGTAAAATCTTTTGAGATACCAGTTTTGCTCTATGTACTGTCTTTGTTTTACACAAGTAATTTTAAAAGTGGTACATGCTGGGTGTGGTGGTGCATGCCTTTAATCCCAGCACAGCACAGACACAGAGGGATATCTGAGTTTGAGACTAACCTGGTCTATACAGTTAGCTCCAAGCAAGCAGGAGCTACATAGTGATAATCTTTCTAACATAACAGCAGTAGCAGTAGCAACAGCAACAACAACCTCTCCCCTCACCTCCCAAAAATACAATGATACATAACTAATGGAACAATTTCTTTCTTTCTCTCTATTTTCTTTTCTTTTCTCCTCTTCTCTTTTCCTTTTCCTCTCCTTAGAATTAAAATTTTTTCCATAAAAATTACTTTTTTATCCTACTGCTTCAAGTTTATTATAATAACTTTAATAACTATTAAATATTCAAGATAATATTTAATAATTATTAAAAGTATTGCTACTTTTTCTGTGTACTTGTATATTACAGAATTTAAATTCAGAGAAACATGTTTTAATTCTTTCACCTTACTTTTCCTCCTTCACCTTCATCCTTTCTTCACTTTCTTCTTCCTTCAGATAGGTCTTTGCTCTTAGCTCAAGCTGGTTTCTGACTAATGGAAATCTTCCTGCCTCAGCTTCTCGGGTGATGGGAATATGGGCATGAAACACCATGCCTGCCTCTTTCTCCTTCTTAATCTCACCTAAAAACCAAACCAAAACAAACTAATAAAAAAAAAATCCCAGATTCTCCTAATCAAATGAAACTGATTATTTTGTTTCATTGCGCCTTTCCTTTCAGAATATTTTGAGCAGTCTATCCAAGACCTTCTAGGTTCAGCTCCCTGTTATAAAACCATTAGTAATAGCTATACTCAAGGTTGACACTTTTCTCTGTGTCATATCTTGGAGAACAACTGCCATGAAATTTGTAGCCATAAATCATGCAGTTCAGTTAGTGCCAATTTAAGTGGTTTCCACATTGACATGGGCATGTGATTGACTCTCCAGTGAGCTGAAGACAAGAGATTACATTGAGTCACTTATTTTCACTACTAAGTCAAAAGCTAGGGTCTCGTTGACCGCCTGCATTCATTCAGCTATGGAAAAGTTTCCTTATCCCCAGTAATGTCAAATTATCTCTTTTCCTTTTTGATAGAAGAAAATGTTTTATGGTAATGAAATGGGGGCACATATCCATAGATCTCATACCACTTACTGCTTTCTCCTCCAGGGGAGAACCTTGGAACAGGTGAAGGAAATCCCTAGTCCATGGAAATCATTTCCAGTCTTGCCTAAGCTTAAGTGAGTCAAGGAGAGATTGCTTGTGGAGACCCACAGGCACTTAAATGAAAACTGAGTGATCATAGTCTGCCTGGAAGATGCACCTCCCCTGGGTGTTATGTGTTAGCAGAGAAAATATCTCTTGATGTTGATGGGGTGAGGAAGTGGAATGGGAAAGTACAGAAGTTGTGGTTGAGCAGATAGTTTCTAGGCTGATGTGCTAGTTACTTTTCTGTTCCTGAGATAAAACACCATGTCCAAGGTAACTTATAAAAGAAAGTGTTTAATTTGGCTTAAAAGGTTAGAGTCCATGGTGGAGGAGGAGTGAAAAAAAGCTGAGAGCTCATGTCTTGATCCATAACTATAAGGCAGAGAGAGAGGGGGATAGGGGAAGAGAGCACACTTTGGGAACAGCACAAGTCTTTTGATGCCCCCAAAGCCTGCTCCCAGTGACACATCTCCTGAAGCAAGGATACTCTTTTAATCCTTCCCAAACAGTTCCACCAACTGGGGATCAAATATTCAAATATGAGATCATGGGGACCATTCTCATCCAACTACCACATCTAGTGTGCATGTATATGTGTGTATACTGCTTATCTCATCCCTGTGTGTCTAGTATGTGTGCTTGAGTATTTCCAGAGAATTCCCTCATGCTTGTTGTAACATGAATACCTTCCATTGACCTATAAATGAACAAAGAAGTTGAGTGTTTTTAAACAAAATTACCTGCATATTGGTGTCCTACAGCTTGTATATTTAAGCCTATTTTCTTCTTGTCTACATCTATGATGCCTGCAGTAAAGACAGCTCACACAACTGTGACAGCTCTGGTACTAGATTCTCCTACAGCCCTGAGATGCAATGTGGGTATCACAAGTGTGTTCTTTGTGTGTGTGGTGTATTTGAGTGTATGGAATGCAAGTATGTATGTACATGTGAGCAGATGGGTGTTAGTGCAGACATACATGTATATGTGCAAGAGCCCCTCTGCCATGTTGGCTGAGACTTGAAGCCACCACAAAGTGGCGACTCTTTAGCCATTGGATCATTGACACATCAGGGTCCCTAGGGCTAGGTTTTGAGTACCATGTTCATATGACATAAATCTTTTGTCTGTCTCCAGGCTCTGCTTGCTGTCTTTGCTTCTCTGAAGTCAGGCTACTGTTGAAGACAGGGTCTTGTGGTGATAATGTGTTCTCCAAAATATTGTGCACCCTAATAAACTTATCTGGGGTCAGAGAACACAATAACCACTAGATACAGAGGCCAGAAAATGGTGGCACACACGCCTTTAATCCTATCACTTGGGAGGCAGAGATCCATTCAGATCTCTGTGAGTTTAAAGCCACACTGGAAACAGTTAGGCATGGTGACTTATGCCTTTAATTCCAAGAAGTGATCCTTTAATCCCAGGAAGTGATGGCAGAAAGCAGAAAGGTATATAAGGCACAAGGACCAGGAACTAGGCTGGTTAAGCTTGTAGGCTTTTGAGCAGCACAGTTCAACTGAGAGGCATCCAGTCTGAGGAAACAGGATCAGCTGAGGAATTGGTAAGGTGAGGTAGCTTTGGCTTGTTTTTCTTCTCTGATCTTCCAGCATTCACCCCAATACTTGGCTTCAGGTTTGATTTTATTAATAAGAACTTTTAAGATTCATGCTACAGGGTCTCACAATGTAGCCCTGACATGTATGATACTCAGTGCACCCCAGACTGGCCTCTAACTTCTAGCTTAAGGCAACACTTTCTGAGCCTCAAGTGCCTATATTACAGGTATCAGCTACCATGCCTCACTTAGTTTGGCATACTATTTTTGAGAGGTCTCATGTAGGTCAGGCTGGCCCTGAACTGTTTTGTAGTCAAGGGATAGCCTTGGACTTCTTATCCTCCTGAGTACTGTAATTATTGGCATGTATTATCATACCAGATTTTATGCTGTATTGGGGATGAAGCCCAGGGCCTACTGAATGCCATACAAGCATTCTAACAAAAGAGTTAGACATAGATTCCAAAATCACAGAGATTTGGAGACCCATAGTGGCTATGTTTGCCTCTTCCACAGACTAGAGTACATGCCACCCCACAGTAGAAGGTGCTCTGCATAATCCTTTCCTGGGGTAACCACTGTGATGTCCTCTACCTAAGGGCACTAGCCTTCAGTACCTTGCTCCAGCACCTGTCCAAAGCTGATAGTCTCATTCCATTCTGAGTCTTCTCTGAGTCTCCTCCCTTCTTTCTTCTGCCCTCTTCCAGTTTCCATGCCTGATTCATGGTTATAAGAGGCAACACACAGGATATGCACTCCAGCTTACTTCTAGAACCATTCAGTGTGGCAGGCTCCTACTCTCAATTGTAGGTAAGGACAGGTGGCCTCCTGTGAGTCTTCCCTAAGACAGCAAAGCTGTAAAATGTGAGTGAGTGTGAAATAGCACAAATGCTTCCTTCCTATACCTGCAGTTTTCCTGTAGGCCCTTTATATTCTAGCCCTCATGGTTTTCTCTGAGGAAAATTAGGCATTGCATTTCTGTTCAAGGAAATAATCTCGGTAGAATTTACTTGCTTTTTGAGTATCGTGTACATGTTTGTAGTGGAGATAGAACAGGGTGTGTTTGAAGGCCAGTTTTCTCCTCGGACACAATGGAGGATTAAGAAAGGCCAGGTGAATGCAGCCTTTGCCTTTGTGAGGCACTGATAATTCTGGGATGCATGCTACTTCGTTCTGCAAAAGAGACCTAGATGCATAGGGAGGAAATGCTGAGTTACCAACTTAGTGGTGGTCTCTAAATAGATGCATGTATTCTTCCAGTTTACAAGATTCAATTACCCTGCCCATTCCTCTAGTTTTAAAAGACAAAGCCAAACTTGACCTCCTTATCTGATTAGTACCCCCTACTTGGTCCACCAAAAGGAATGTAGGTCAGGTTGCAGGCTTCGATATTATTTGGAACCTGCTAACTGATTTCCTAAACATGTGACAGGTAGATATGTTTCTGATCACCCCAAACATTTCAAAAGGGCACATTTCAGTGTTATTTTTCTTTTAGCAACAGTCATAACTGTTCTTTTGCTTTATGAAATTGCCAGTTGAATGGATCAGGATTCCTTGTCTTTCTTGTTTTCTGTCTGAATAGTTGATTTTGGTCGATAACTGGGTGGGTGTGTAGTTGACAGGCGAATCTGAAAGCAGGTGCAACAACAATGATAATCACTTGGTTGGTGAGAACACCTCTTTAGAGAGTTTGGGGACATTTTATTTCTAGGTTAGCATTTACTGAGATGCTACGCAGTGGCCATCCAAGGCCTGGGACCCTAGACTTCATCCCAAAGTTTCTTCACATTGCTTGTGTGCTCAGTGCTGTTCCTCCAGTGTTGGAGTGGGAAAGCCAACCAGTGTAGCTTGCCTCTGGGAGAAGCTCAGCCATCTGTGGGTGTGAGTGTGGGCTCCAAAGGTAAATGCTCTCTCTCCTCTCCTCACCGCCCCCCCATGATGTTTTGTAAACTCAGTATTGTGCAGGCAGTATATTTCTAATCATCATGGTGATGATATGGTAGAAGTGAGTTCCATTTACCAAGCAGCTGATTGTGGGTCAGCAGTGAGCTGTTTTGCACACATACCAGTGGCATCTTGGGAGAAGCCCATGGGAAATAGATGTTACCCTCATTTGCTTACTTAGAAAGTGAGTTTTAGAGAGAAAACTTATAAACCAGTCAAAGACCACCCAACAAAGTGGACCAGGTAGGTCTCATCCTTGTCTCTTTTGCTGTCTTACAATATGTTTTGAGGCACACTCCTGCCTAACTTCCTATAAAGTTGTGTGTATAATAAAATCCAAGTATTTAAAAATCACTAGGTGAATTTGCTATTTAAGGTACTGTCACTGTAAATCTTCTGTTTTTTTTTTTAAAAGTATTATATAGAATAAATTGCCTTTCATCTCTTCTGTAAGTACTGAATAAAGCTCTTGGCAGTAATTCATGTAAATGTTTTCTTTGTTATGCCCCAATAGGTACTTCTGCTGCTAGTAATGAAGGCCTCTTCCTTTCACATTGAGTACATGCCTGTAAATCAACCCCTGGAACCCCTGCTGTTGAAACCAGATTCCCTATTTAACCTTAACATGAGTGATCAGAGAGATCATTAATTAATGCATGGGATTACATTCATGGCATGTGGATACTTTTCTAAGTGAGAGGAAGTTGCTTAACTTGTTTTAATATGAATGAGAGGAGACACTGCGAAGAAGATGGTATTTAAAAGGCTGAGCTGAGCACAGTCACAAAGATTTGTCTGATTTAAAACAGAAGATGTTGAAGTGATGAGGAAGGATGAAGTATATGCAAAAGGGCATGAAAGAGGATATAAAGCTCCCTCCCCTCCTTTCAACTCTGCCACTGTGTGTGTCTGTGTGTGTGTGTGTGTGTGTGTGTGTGTGTGTGTGTATGTGTGTGTGTCTTGCCCAATCTCTTCCTGCCCAGCTGTCAGCCAATCAGCTTTTTATGACAATGAGAGCAATATATATTTATAGTGTGCAAAGATTGTTCCACAGCATTTTTCTCTTTTTGTTTAATTAAAAAGGAACATTTTAACTTTAACATAGTAAAATTCATTTCTTGTCCCACCTGCCAGTTCTCAATTAACTACTCAGAGTCTTAGTATTAATTGTAGATACTCAGCCAATAGCTCAAGCTTATTACCAACTAGCTCTTACAACTTAAATTAATCCATTTCTATTAATCTGTGTATTGTCACGTGGCTCATGGCTTTAACTGTCCTCCAGCATGTCTTGCTCCCTCTATGTCTCCTGGCAACTCCATGGACTCTGCCCTTCGTCCTCCTAGCATTCTCAGTTTGGCTGTCCCACCTATACTTCATGCCTGGCCAACCAACCAGTCAGTTCTTTACTAACCAATGAGAGTAATATATATTGACAGTGTACAAAGGATTATTCCACAGCATTTGGTGATGTGGTATCTCCTTAGGAAGCTGCCTTGGCTTTTCTTTACTTCTCTGCAGGGTACTTCTCTCCCTGCATTTGATTATTCACAATGTGTAATAAAGGATGCTTTTCTCTTCATGGCAGATGGTTACTTGAGAGCACCAAAAGCATGATGACTGGCCTAGCTGGCATATAGACAGAATCTGAAGACTCTTGGTGGGAGCATCAAATTGCCCCCCAGGAGAGTCAATAGCCATTGTTAGTCCTGCTTGTGGTCAGCTGATAATTTGTGTATCCTCAGAGTATGAAAGGCTTTTACAGAAAGCACTTTGGTTTTCAGGAGGAAATGGTGTTTGTAAGATGTGCTTTACATATAACTGTTATTTTTTATTGTTGTTATGAGTTCATTTAGCATGGCTGAAGTCATCTTTTAGAGGAAATATGATTGAACACTTTTCTTTGCATATTGATGGGGAATAACAGTGGCCAAATAATTTTGTAAACCAAATTGTTCATAGTGGTTTACCTGGTGGTTTACAAATTACTATACTATTCATAACATAATAAAAGGTATTTATATGTATGTAGGTATCTCTCTTTGTGTATAGTTTTTATTGTCAATTTGATACAAATTAGAGTTACCTGTGAGGAAGGAACACCAATTAAGGAATCTGTCAAATTGACCTGTGGACATATAGAAGAATTTTTTGAATTGCTGATTAATAGAGGAAGGCCTGGCTCACTATGAACCCAGGTTGTATAAGAAAGGTAGCCGAGCAAACCAGTGCGTGGGATTCCTTCATGATTTCTATTTCAGTTCTTCAGTTTCTGCCCTGGCTTACCTTACTGATGGACTATAACCTGTAAGTTGAAATAAACCCTTTTTGCCCCAATTTGCTTTGCTCATGGTGTTATCACAGTATCAGAAAGCAAACTAGGACAATTTCTATCTCTAATTACTTTGTCTGTCTGTCTGCCCACCCATCCACCCATCCATCCATCCATCCATCCATCCATCCATCCATCCATCCATCCATCCATCCATCCATCCATCCAACTATCCTACTATCCTCCTATCCTACTGCCCTACTGCTGGGAATTGGGTTGAATTCAGGACCTTGAACAAGCTGGGAAAGCACTCTGCTACTGAATTATATTCCAAAACCTAAACTTCTGAGGGCTTCTGAAAGGCAGATGTTGATCTCCAGTGCTTTACAGTTGTGACTGGGGGCAGAACTGAGCCAGAGCTTGACCACAGGTGGAGCCAACTACTTAACTATTGACCCATTTGCTACCCGTGTTTCAGGCACAGTAGCCTGGCTTGGCTTCAGGTAGGACAGGATAAAACTCTTTTTTTCCTCTGTATTTTGAAAAAATTTCCTCCAATCTCACCCAACTGTTAACCTCTGTAAATTCTTCTGCTGGGGATGTGTTTACTATTGAAGCATTACACTTTACCACCTTATCTCCCATTGTAATGTCTGTGCTCTTTTGAGTTTTGATGGTAACTGAGTTATATTTTTGCAAGAGTCATATATATGACCTAATAGTAAAAATACTTCTTACCACCTGAAAAAAAAAATTCCTCAGTTTTCCTTAAGGGAAGCTCATTGTTTGAATTGCTAGTTCTGTGTGTGTTTGGTGGTGGGGGAACAATTTAAAAAATAGTGTATTGTAGCCTACCATTCCTTTTTAAAAAAATAAAGTTGGACTTACCAGCCTAAGAAAGAATTTCTCAGCTAGTTACTGGTAATAATTATTTAGAAATAGCTGGCCATCTCATGAGAATTCCAGTTTTTTTTTTTTTTTTTTTTAAATATAAAAGTAAGCACAAGCTGGGCGGTGGTGGCGCACACCTTTAATCCCAGCACTCGGGAGGCAGAGCCAGGCCAATCTCTGTGAGTTCGAGGCCAGCCTGGGCTACCAAGTGAGCTCCAGGAAAAGCGCAAAGCTATGCAGAGAAACCCTGTCTCGAAAAAAAAAAAAAAAAAAGTAAGCACAAAGGGTTTTGCTAATTGTTTTAAATGCATATCAATAAATTGCATTCAATTTTAAGTGATTCTATGAATTTTAAGTGAGTAGTTGCAACATTATCCTAGAGGCTTTGTTTGTTTAGTTTAGACAAGGTAAGTAGAACACATTTTCTTACTGGATGGAGAGAGTTCATTTATTTGCATACTTACTCTATTATCCTCTAATTGACATCCAAAAAGATGGTAATAATACCGAATTATGAATGTCCATCATCAAACAAGTTCTTTCCCTGGTTCTTCTATTCATATAGCCCATTCACAGTCTGGTGAACACAAAGAATTAACATGTTGACTTGCATGAACTTCATCTAGTTCTGTGACAAATAGAATGTTAAGTCATATACTATAATCAGAATATGTTTTTTCAGACTTCATATTGAACCTAAGATCTTTTGGGATAGGATTAAGAGCTGGAGACTTGTGGGAAACGTGCATGTCATATGCAGACACAATTGAGAGGTGCCATCTTTGAAAGCAGAGAGCAGTCCTCATTGGACTCTGACATGGCTGGCAATTTGATAAGGGGCTTCCCATTTACTAGAGATGTGGTAGTAAATTCCTATGCCTTATCGGTTACCTATTCTAAGACGTTTTGTTACAGTATCCAAATGAGAACATAAAATTAAATTTTAAATAGCTGTCTTTGCAGATATAAACTATGTGATACTTAAAGATAATTAAAAGACATGTGTAACTTTGAGCTTAGATACGTACCATACTCTGATCTTTGAGAAACCTGTCTGAAAACCTGAGTGATACAATAATTTTATGTGTATTTATTAATAAGAACTTAAGGTTAATATTGGAGCAGATTGTTTTTTTAAAGAGTAAATAGTAGATCCTGAAAAGACAACATGTTGATTTCCCATTAAGAAGGCAAAATAAATGTTAGCTGTTCTTTCCTGTCAGGATACCCTGCCAAGGTGACTAATGAATTTTATTTCCTGATTCTGTTAAAAAGATTGGGGTCAGATTGCTTTAGTTTGTCTTATGCCATATGAGGCTGTCATCTGAGTTTTTTTCTACTTTACTGCTGCCATTATTTAAAATAGAGTTTCCAAAGCACATTAAATGTCATTTCGTTAATGTATGCATACAATAGTAGATACATTTATAAATGGTATGTAATTTCCTATTGGCTATTTAATTTTAGAAAGTAGTGGGGTTGATCTTGCTAAAAATCCTTTCGAAGAATTGTGCAGAATCTTTATGTAAAAAGGACTGACTAACTTGTTAGCTCAAATTAACATATAATTGTATGTAAATGACAAAAGGCTTTATTACTAAGAACAATCTTTTCTATGTGGATAAAGGGCTTTAACTTAGAATCCAGTTATTCAAGTTGATTTTCTTTGAGAATGCCATCAACTTATGTGGTTGTGTATACTGTAATATCAACATTTAGGAGGTTGAGACAGAAAATTGTGAGTTTGAGGCCACTGGGATATGTTTTTTAAAAACTTGAGTTGTTGCCTTGAGTCCTTGGAGAGTCAAACTGTTCTTCTGAGCATTGCTGTGGAAGGAAGGATCTGAATGCTGTTTCTGTATTAAAAAACAATTTTATCCTTAGAATTTCAGTTGTCAGTAACTGAGGTGTGAAAACTTCCACATTTTTTTCTTACAGAACTAGTGTGGTCTCCTACACATGTTCCTCAAAGGAGTATGAAACAGTTAATCATTTAAAAATTAAAGTGTAGGCGCATCCACCATCCAGTCGCCTTCTGCAGTTTAAACTTTAGTCATGTTTTATTAGTATTCAAAATTTTCCCTGTCATCAATCTTTATTCTGTTCTTAAAATCTGGAACAGGAGACTTCAACTCCAGGAAGATTCTTGGCTGCTATAGGTTGGGATGATTGGTTATGTACTTCCTTTATATTAGCTATATAATTTTGACTTTTGTGATGATTGGCTATATCAAATAACAGAATAAAACCCAACAGGTTCTGTTTATCATTACAGTTAAAGGCTCAAAAATACTTTCCATATAGAATGAAACAGCCCCATTTCATTTATAGAATGATGGCTTTGCTACTGAAGACATTTTATATCATTGCCTTATCCCAGCATTTGGTATTCTCATTTATTTGAAGAAAATTCAAGAAATATGGAGCATCAATGACTGTTTAAGTGCTTTCTATTTTCTGAAAGGTTTCAGTTTTTGATCTACTCATTTAGCCTAATACTAGGGAAAGTTTTCTTGGTGACCTCAGTGTTCCCCTAAAGTCTGACTCTGGTAGATCCTGAAGGAGCGCTGTTTTCTGGTCATTGGGGGAGCCAGTCTTCCATCTGAATGCATTTAAACTGGCTTGTGGAACTTATGGATTGTTTATAAAGGAAAATTCATGTGTATGACAGTCAGTTTTAGTAAAGGTTATACTGCAGAATTCTCTCTTAGTTTTGTCTTAGGGATTGATAGGAAAATGTATCCTTGGCCGTGTATATATTTCATTGCAGTATAAAGTTTGATGTTCCTGATGTTCACTGTTTTCAAGTTATGTGTGTGGTATACATTTACATCCACATTCTTCACAAATGGCTTACTTGTGAAGTGGCAATGAGTGGAAACTTTTTTTTTTTTCTGTTATTAAAGCCTGAGAAACTGGCCATTTTTACTTTGGGGGGAGGGTACTGAAAATACGTTGAGAATCTCATTAACAGTAGACCCTCCTCCACCCACTCCACACTTTAGTGCTTGGCATATAACCCAGGGCTTTGTGTATGCTAGATTAGCTAGTCAAGTGCTTTACCACTGTTCCACATCCCCAGCTCTCTCTTGACACTTTCTGACCCTTGAAACATTTGATGTGTTTGGTTCAGAGGATTCTGACAAATCCCAACTGATACTTGTAAGGATGTCTGTAGTTTGAAGGTAGTTACTCAATATGTATTTTGGAAGAGTTCTTTTCAAAGGTAATAAAGCAGAGAGTAACGGTTTTTGGTTTAGTTGCTTGTTGGGGAAACAGTGCTTAGTCTCCAGAACCTACATGAAAAAGCCAGGTGTGATAGCACATCTAATTCCAGTTATGGAGATTGAGACAGCCAGCTGTCTGGGGCTTGTTGCCTGGCCAGTGTAGCCTATTTGGATGAGTTCTAAGCTAGTGAAAGACTTTTCTCCACAAAGGAGAAAAAAAAATAAAAGGGTTGATGGTGCTTGAGGATGACAGCTAAGGTTCATCTCAGTCCTCTACTTATATGCACTTACATGAACACAAACACACACAACTAAACAGAATTTAAAGAAATCTTACTAGTGTTCTGTAAGTAAGTTGACTGACTCAATTGAAAACCTCCGACTACAGGAAAAGTGAGAAAGAATGGGAAAGCAAAAAAACACAGGGTCAGTAGAGAGAAGGAATACAAGGGAGAACTAGATAGAAAGAACAGAAAGATACTTGGACTGGTAAATAATTGCTAATTCAAACTATAATAATGTGCTGAGGACTGTTTGTGGCAGATGTTGAGTTCTAACCTTCTAGGAGAGGCTGGCTTAAAGTGACAAGCTTTGGAAGAGGTGAAAGGAGAACAGCACTGATAATTTCTCATTGCACCAACAAACACCAGATGCCCTTGACATGTGTAAATGCTGTTACACTATGGAAGAGATGCATTGATGTCCTTGTTGTTATTTGCTATGTCAGATTGGAAAGAAAAAGTCTACTTCTTTTAGAATCTTCCTGTTCTTATAATATGTTGGGTGCTTTCTCTATGGAAGTTGTTAGGGATTCAGAACATTTATATCCTCCTAAGGGTGACTGGTCAGTTTCAGATTCATGATTTAGTGAGAAAACTTTTGTCTGTGTTTTGTAAGGCTGATGCTGACCCTGTGTGCAAAACACCAGCGTTATGTACCACGCTTTATACAGTTTTGATTGGATGCTGGAAGAATAGTTGCTTCTTTTTACGAAGTAAAAATTCAGAAGGAGTTTTAAGTTTTTACCACAGTGTAGTAAATAGCTGAAATGAGCAAGAAAACTTCCATTGTTAAAACTTTCCTGCTCTGTTTTTTGTAGCATGAATTGTTAGAAGGTCTTATTAAAAAGACAAACCTGGAGCCAGTATTGGGGTGAACACTGAAAGATAAGAAGACAGAACCAGCCACAGTTAACTTCACCTCTCCAACTTCTTAGCCGATCCTGTTCCTCAGACTGGAAGCCTCTGAGTCCTCATCCGAATGGATCTCAGCTGAACTGCTGCTAAAAGCCTAAAGCTTAACCAGGCTATAGTTCCTGGTCCTCACGCCTTATATACCTTTCTGCTCCTGCCATCACTTCCTGGATTAAAGGTGTGTGTCACCATGCCTGGCTGTTTCCAGTGTGGCCTTGAACTCACGGAGATCCAGACGGATCTCTGCCTCCTGACTGCTAGGATTAAAGCTGTGTGGCTGTGTGTGCCATCATTTTCTGGCCTCTATATCTAGTGGCTGTTCTGTTCTCTGACCCCAGATAAGTTTATTAGGGTGCACAATATATTGGGGAACACAATATCACCACAATTTTTCTTTGAAACAAAATGATATGTTGATCTGAATTTAATTGTGAATTTGACTGCCTGTTAGATGCAAGGCAGTGTTCTGGTACTAGGTGGTAGGATATAGGTTTGTCTACATAGTTCTCTATTCTAAGCATCTGATGGGACAGATTGGGAAGTGAGAATTTCTATGCATGAAGGTGCACATGAACAGTATAGACCATCCTGTGTACTCGGAAGTAGAACCTCTTCCAATAACATTAGGGTTCTGCCTGAAGTGGTGTTCAAGCCAGGCATTGCTACATGAAGTTTGGGTAAGTACAAGCAGGCATTCTCACAGCAGAGTGGATTTTTTTGTCCTGCATTAAGTGTAGTTCACAGGACAAAAGAGCCTGACTGGAGTCTTCAGGAAAAGTCAGTTGATACTAAGAGGTAATTGACATAATTATGGATTTTCTGCTCAACATAGCACACCAGTAAAAGGCAGAGGAAACATGAGGCAGATCTGGTCACTAAAATCACATCTAAATTTTTGCTGCCCCAAACTTTTTGATTTAGGAAGTCACAGAGCAGAAGCTAGAATTGCTCTAAAATTTTAATTCTGGAAGAATGGTACTAGAATACAGTGTTCAGCAGTTCAAAGTCACCTTGTTGTTGCTAGCTCTTCTCCTGCTCATGTTCCATGTTCAAGGGGGCCTCTGGCATCATCTCCAAACACAGGCTTCCTGAAAGGCTCCAGGAAAGAGGACTGGTATGTGGGTACCACACATAACAGAATTTATTCTGTAGTGTCTTTTCGTTGGTTTATGTTTTTACTAGTAAAGCAAGTGAATGTGTGCTACTAAACTGTATTCATAATTTAATTGATGACTTTGAGCGGCAAAAACATGCCTGGTCATGCTGCTTGTATTTGATTTAATGTAATTTATTTTCACACAGGAAAGAGGCTAGTATTTCAAATCTTATTATTGCTTAGCTTAGTAACCACCTTTATTTTGACTTTTTTAGAAATCAAATTTGTTTTAAATGCATGATAGTGTATCTCCAGTGAGGCAGTTAAGAAGCATGTATCACAGCTCCAAATATTTCCAGGATTATAATCAGTGGCATTATTTTTTTTATAGACATTTGGTGACTGAAGCTAGCTTTCTATAAAGGTCCAGACAGTAACTATTCTGTTTTGTGAGTCTCCCTTATTTGTATATATTCTTTAAATGTTTTTTAAAAAAGTGCTTTCATTCTTAGCTCCCTGAATGTGGCTCAACATCATAATTTGTAGCCATTGAGTGTGTCTTGCTCAAAACTTTGAGCTTGTATATTATGAACAGGTATACCTTTGGTTATTTCATTTAATAATCACTTAACTTCATGCCAAAAATTAATTAATTTTTTCCTTGAAAGATTTTCCTTCCTGCATGGCTAAGCATCTCTCCACAAATGCAGATGATCTTGCTGCGAATTTTTATATTGCAAAACCCAAATACAACCCAGATAAGCAACAGTGTTTGGGTTTTATTATTGCTCTAGAGAGCAAGTTGCTGAGATTACCCATAGCTGATGGACAGCTGTAGAGAATCTGCCAGTCCATACATAAATATGTGTATGTCAGAACTTTATACAGTTAAGCAGGTCTCTGAGACTTAAGTTCCAACTTCCTGCCACCCACTCTTGCAGAGGCTGTCACCTTGTTTCCATGTGGATTCATGAAACTTGTTGGAAAAATAGACTACATTCCCAGTTAAGAGCCTGCTATGATTTCACAAAGGAATTCTTATTCTTACTCTTTTGAGTTCTTTCAAAAACAAAACAACAAAAGGCTCCTCATTTCTCTCTCCTTCTCTTTGAACTCTAGAAGTTATTTAAGGTGAGTGTATTTGGATGATTGTTCCACCTTCTACCAGCCTCCTGGCCTTACTCCTTTTGATAAGAGTGATGCTTTTCTCTTCTGGAAAGCAGGTGAGTTCTGTTGTGATGTGCCCAAAACACATACATTCTGTTTCTCATGTCTAGGTTAAATAGCAATCAGGTGTTGTGGCATTTTAGGTTTGTAACATTGTCATCTACAGAGCACTATGGTGAGTCCAGCCATCTTCACACAGAAATATCACAATCATGTCCATCCTAGTGACATTATGAATAATGTCATAGTCAGCATTATTTGCAAGCTTGATGTCCACAATACTGGAAATAGATTGCCCAGAACATCCTTATAGGAGTGGGAATACTTAGGACCAGAGCCATACACTCTTCATGTTATTGATATTCAAGAATTGTAAGACAAGTAGAAATCAATTTGCCAGAAATTGACTATGTGGGAAGTGTGTTTTAACTGGAGAATCAGCATTTCTGCTATTTATCTGTGGAGTTTCTTTCTTTTGTTGAAAATGCCTGTATTATCAGCAGGCATCCATCCCCTACCTCATTCATATTTACCTGGCTAGGATGACGGGGAGTAGTGTTGTTGAAGTAGTTTGCTATCTGTGTACTTGAGGATGGAGACTGAATATGAACATTTATAATAAGTTTTTAGGTGATGCTAGTCTAGCCTCTGTGTGTGTGTGTGTGTGTGTGTGTGTGTGTGTGTGTGTGTGTGTGTGTTAGGGGTGGGGTGGGTGCTAGGTATGCATGCACATGCACGCACATTTAGCCTATTTCTATTTACTTAAAAATCTTTTCTTATGAAAAGATTCATTCTTCACTAATGGAGATTTCAGCTACTGAAACACCAGTTCTGAGACTGTTCCATAACTATCTAATTTTACCTGAGGCTTGGTTTTGAGATGGAATGTAACATGGAAGAGAGCTAGCAGGATTCTTACCTGGGGCCTCTTCTGTATATGAATTGTGCAGTGATCCTAGGTAGCCTGCTAGGTGGATATGGCTTTACATACAGACTAAAGAGCTACAGGATTCACTTATATTGATCACAACTGCGGTCACTACCAGTGTCTTCAGAAACTGGTGAGATGCTGAGGGACTCTGAGCCAGCAATGCCATGAAGAAAAGCTTAGGTTCTCAATGTGTGATGGCCTATGGAGCTGCACAGCTGGAAAAGGCAGGAGATGGTGCCAGCATCCAGACCCCTCCACTCCAGCACAGCTACTCTCTTTCTGAATTTATAAGCTTCCAAAAGCTTCAAAGTCGATATGAACTGTAAAAATAGCAACTGTGTTGGAGCCTAGCAGAACTTATTTTGAGTGTGCTGTTTAAAAGAAAAAGGAAACTCTGTAATGGCAAAGTGTTGGCTTCCTGCTGGCTAATAGTTCACCTTCATAGAACATACAGTAGTGTAGTCCTGAAAAGGAAGATTTATGTTTACAATGAATTAAGTCAATGAGACAGTGTGTTTGTAAGATTCCTGATTAGGCTTTGACTACATAGGGTAGTCATTAGGATTTTAAAATCAGTAAAAATAAGTTTATTACAGCTCTTTACAAAAGCTAAAACATACACATTTGTTTTGAACTAAGAATTTTGATGTAACAAAGTCTCATAAGAAGTGTTAGTTTTAAAGTTTTTATTATTAGAATGTCTTCCAATTTAGAAATAGGCGTTGGATTGGTTTGAAGTCTGTCCTGTTAATCATCAGCTTCAAAGACATCAGGATGCTAGCCTTCCTAGGTGGAAACCAGGGCACTGTGCTATCTTGAGGCTGTATTTACAGGATTGTATCTGAGACAATTCATCCACGGGGCTTCTTCCAGTGGCCAGAACCATTAGTGGAAATTTAGACTATAGAGGCATTCTTCACTCAAGTTAGGTATTTTATTATTTATTAAAGTATTAGGTGCTTGTAAGCAGTTGTGCCAGCTTGGAGAACATGTAATTCCATGTTTACATTTTCCTTGCTATTTTCTTTTTAGACAACATGTTAATACACGTTTCCTTTCTAAGGGTGGACCCTACTCCTTCAGTCAGAAATACAGTGTGTTAGATGATACACGGTTTAAAAACCAAAGCTTGCAGGTGGCAAATGGACAAAACACAATTGCATCTTACTATTTGAGCACAAGTGAACTCTCTGGTTTTAAATTCTAGGTATAGTTGGGTTAGTAGTCTGTGGAAAATGTCTTCTTTTCAAATTGCAAAACATATTTCTCACATACATTGTTTAAAAAATAGAATCAAGATGGAAAAGAAATCTGCTGGGCTAGTTAAAATTTTATTTCATGGTATGTGTAATTTTTTTTTTTTTTTTGACAGAGTACTGACTTTCCTCCTCTTCTCTCCCTGACTATAATACTGTTTTGGAACTTGTACTGCATTACAATTTTAGAAGTGACTTATTTCTTTCATGGAATTCATACTTATGAAAGGGTATTTTAACTATCTTCTCCTTGGGTATGGAACACAGGGCCTCAGGAATGCTGTTAGTGCCCTGCTTTATTACTGAGCTGTGTAGACCCTCAGCCCAGGAGAGTACTCTTTTTTTTTTGAGACAGGGTTTCTCTGTGTAACAGTCCTAGCTGACCTGGAACTTACTTTGTAGACCAGGCTGGCCTTGAACTCACAGAAATCTGCCTGCCTCTGCCTCTGCCTCCTGAGTGCTGGGATTAAAGGCGTGTGCCACCACGAACTGGCTGAGAGTGCTCTTTATGATCCCAGTACTTGGAAGGCTGAGGCAGAAATAATTTTGAGTTTGAACACACGGTGCTTACAATAATGTGCTTTGGATTTTTGACAGAACTGACCTATTCTTCACCTATCTGTGACCATTTGAGGGCCCGATATTGACTAGTGTCACCAGGTTTATGGGTGGCACAAAAACCATAGTGGCTGCTTTATATTTCTGTATGGGTTTCCTGATGATGCTTCATGGAGAGTGCTGACACAGACCTGAGGGACAGCAGGTGGCAGCTTTCTTCTTCCAATAGAAGAAGGGGAGTTTTATGATGGCAAAGGAGACCAAAAAAAGCATTTCACTTTTCTGTTCATCCTTGAAAGGCTTTGTTTGGCCTTGTTAGGTGTTTCTGTATGAAATTTAATTCCTTAATTGTAATGAAGTTTGGCTTGAATAGGATAAAGGGGAGGATGGTCAAAATAAAATGCCTTCTGTTGTTTGGTGTCTCCTAAGTAGGTTAGAAAATATTTATTTTCTAGTTTATATCTAGATATTCTGCAACATGTGGATTTTATTTAGAAAAAAGGTGTCACTTTGTATCTCAGAATGGTTTTGAACTCTAATTCTCCTGCTCAGGTGACAGATGTACATCATGCCTGGTTGGTTGTGGAATTATCCTAAGAGATGCTGAGCACAAATGGATGTAGCCCAAGTATTTAGCATAAATGAACATTATTTTTTTTTAAATAATAGATACTCTGTTGGGCCCACAACATTCCAAGTCAAGTATTACTGTAACTTTTTATTTTTGCCAGCCTTAGGGATTGAATCTAGGGCCATATGCATGCTGTTGGAAGTATCCTTCTACTGGCTATATTCTCAGCTCTTTTATTTGTAGTTTTATTGTTTGTTTGTTTGATTTTTGAGATAAGGTTTGTCTGTGTAGCCTTGGCTGTCCTGGAACTAACTCTGTAGACTGATATCTGCCTGCCTCTGCCTCTTGAGTGCTGGCATTAACCAACTGGCATTGTTTGTAATTTTATTTTAAGACAATATCTCACTAAGTTGCCAGGGTGGTCCCACCACCAGATAGGCCTATAAACTTGCAATCCCCTGCCTTCATCTCCTGAGCAGCTATGATTATAGACCTTTGTCACAGGCTCCAGCATAGCCTCATTTTAAAGATGAGAATGTAGTTGTAAATTTCTCGGGTCTTGTCAAATCTCTCATCCACGGTCCCGCAGCTGCTTGGACCCAAGTAAACACACACAGAGGCTTATATTATTTACAAACTATAGCCTATGGCTAAGAATTCTTGCTAGCTAGCTCTTTCATCTTAAATGAACCCATTTCTATTAATCTTTGTTTTACCACATGGCCATCTGGTGGCATCCTGCTTCTCCTTCCGATGCACTGCAGCTGGCATTTCTCCAGACTCCGCCTTTCTTTTTCTTGTCTCTCTTTGGATTTCCCGCCTGCCTCTAAGATGCCTTGCCATATGGGTGCCAGATGTAAATTGCTAAACGGTCTTATTAATAAAAAAAAAAAAAAAAACAACAAAAAAACAAAAAAAAAAACCCGGAGCCAGATATTGGGGTGAAAACTGAAAAATCAGAGGAATAGGACAAGCCACAGCCAACCTCACCTTACCAACTTCTCAGCCTCCAGAGAGAGCTACTTCCGGTATACTTAGACCTGTATACCTTTCTGTGCTCTGCCATCTTACTTCCTTTCTCTGCCCATCTTCATTACTTCTTCTTTCTGACAAACTCTATCACTTCCTGTCTGTCTTTCCAGACCTCCAGATCTCTATGGTTAACTAGCACTGGGATTAAAGGTATGTGCCACCATGCCTGGCTCTGTTCCCAGTATGATCTTGAACTCACAGAGATCCAGATGAATCTCTGCCTTCCAAATGCTAGGATTAAAGGTATGTGCTACCACTGCCTAACCTCTATGTTTAATATAGTGGCTGGCTTTTTTCTCTGATACTCAGATAAGCTTTATTGGGGTGCACAAAAAAAATATCACTACATGAGAAAATTGAGGTAAATGTAATACTTGCAAAAGACTGTAGAGCTATGTGGCAGATATGAAATTTGAATATTCAAAGTTGTTGCTGTATTCTGTGTTCTAGTGGCCTAGGTGGAGTAACAGGTCTGACACATAGACCACACACATGCATTTTTTTTTTTCTTTATGGCATGTGTCTCTGGCTGCAACAGTCATGCAATTAACTTATCACTTGATAGCTTTCTTGTTAATAAATGAGTCTCAAATTTTTGGTAGCAGTATTTTTTTTTTCTGTGTGTGGGGTCTTTTAATGCAGTAGAAACATTTTAAATTTTCTAATGTTCATGACTGACTTTCTTCCATGTTGAGTGCTGTGATACACAAACCCACATACACACATACACACATCATCTTGTATACATGTTCACACTGCATGCATAGGTTCCTACCTCATCTCACAATCCATATATAGTGATTTGTTCTCTGAATTGATAACTAGTCTTTTCTCTGTGCTTAAAAGTGTTAGTGGTACACTTGAGGATCACCTTTAAAAGACATTTTATAATAAAATTCGGTGGGAAGACAACTGTGTGCCACTCAAATAGTGTCTACCTATAACTGCATACTGTGACCCGTCGTGGGCTAAGGAATGGTATGGAGCTTTGAGACATGCTGTTGTAACAGCCATTCAATGCCTGTCTTTGCAAAGGGAAAGCAGTTAGTTGTAGACCAGATGCAAGCGAACATGAAGATCTCTCTAATCTCAAAACTTTGTTCTGTCACGTTTGCATTTCAATCATGTTCATATATCTTGTTGTACTCTTTCCATTCTTAGCTTATGGGCTGTACAGAAATAGGAGGCACAGTGCCTAATAGGCTGTAGTTAGTTTGAGCATTAAATTAATTTTGATGTACTCATGTGTTAGTACAGACATGTGTTATCATTTTTTGTTGGGAACCTCACCCAATTTGGAAACTTCTATTAATGGCTGATGGAGGGAAGAAATGAATGACAACTGCTCTTGGCAGGGGCTATTTTTCCTCACTAGAGAAGTTAGACCATTTTCATCATAATTAAGGGAGTCTTTATGAAGTGTTCCTCAGTGAATGGCCAAAACAAACAACCAAATAAACAATTCCAGACCTTATAAATATTGTTGCTGCAAAGCCCTCTGAAATTGTTTTAAGAATAGTCCACGTGGGTGCCAGCTTGCTGGCCCTGATTGATGATCTATGTCTGGTTACTGTAAGGGGTCCGATTGGGGGTTTAGTAGTCATGTGACTTCTATACAGGGAAAAGTCTAAACATGCATAATATTGCTGGATTCTCAAACTAAGCCTACAGAGCCTAGGCGGCTCTAATAGGCAGTGTTGATAAAGCACCCACTGGTCTGTTAGGAGAGTGTTCAGTGAGAATCTGTGACTTACCAGGTGGGGCTGTATTGCTTAATGATTCTGATATATGAAAGTAAAGTTAGAAAAAAATAGAAATTACTTGGCAGAGATGCATTTAAATGGTAAACTCTTATTTTTCCTAAAGTAATGATTTGCTTACTGAGATAAAGTCACATGCATCTTAGCCAAGAATACATCTGTGGCTTTGGTTTTCTAGTGAGCTTAATTTTCCAGATTAGAAAAACATTACTTTTTAAAATTATCTTTTTGGTAACCAGAGAGAATTCTGTCATAAAGGTACCACTGTAAGGTTTAAACCTCAGAAAGTAGCAGAAGACTCTCCAGTTACTGGAGACTTTTAGTGTTAAAATTATTGAAAACTGGGGAAGCAATAAGCCTGAATCACAAAAGATATATCAGACATCATGCTAATGAACTTGTACCCTTTAAGGAAGTAGCTTTTTCACTATAGTTTGATTACTTTAGGATTGTGACTTTGGTTGGTTCTTCTACTTGCATCTCATTAAGAACAGTGATTAGACATGATACCATACAGGCCTGCAGACAGCGTTAGGAAGCTCCATGATATCTATGGTAAGAAGATCATGCAGAAACATTCTTCTTTAAATGAGGTCTTCAGCCTCAGAGAATAGGGACGTGACTTCCCCATGGAGGACTATGAAGACTGTCTTAAGCAACTTATAGAAAATAAAATAAAGTGTCTTTAGGGAAGAAAAAGTTTATTTCTTTAGTATTCCTTTCCACGGTGGTCAAAGTCTGACTTTGAGGAACCTCTTCCTTCCCACCTACAGGCTGGAGAGGAAGTGAAAGTGGGATCTTGCGTGACCTATTGGGAAAATAGCCCTCTTTTTTTTGGGGGGGGGTCTACGTGCTTTTTTTGTTAAATATCTTTATTTTATAATTAACTTAATTTTACATATCAGCCATGGATTCCCCCGTCCTCCCTCCTCCCATCCCCCCAGCCCTCCTCCCAACCCACCCCCCATTCCCCTCCTCCAAGGCAAGGTCTCCCCTGGGTAGTCAGCCCAGCCTGGTAGACTCAGCCAAGGCAGGTCCAGTCCCCTCTTTCCTAACAAGGCTGAGCAAAGTGCCCCAGGCTCCAAAAAGCCAGCCCATGCACCAAGGACAGGTCCTAGCTCCACTGCCTGGAAGCGCATGTGGAGATCCCACGGCCAAGCCCCTGGTGGAGCTCCTGGAGTCCAATCAGCGAGAGAGAGGAGGATTGTATGAGCGGGAGATATTGAGACCATGATTGGAAAAAGCACAGGGACAAATAGCCAAACTAGTGGAAATGCATGAACTATGAACCAATGGCGGAGGAGCCCCCATGGAACTGGACCCAGCCCTCTGGATAAGTGAAAATAGTCCTCTTAAAAGAAGAGACTTCCGAGTCTCCAAGAGACCACAGTTGGCAAGAAATGACTCTCTCAGGAAACTGGGTTCAGGGTGAGAGCCAGGGTATTTTGAAGGTGGAGTGCAGTGTTACCAGGCAGATCCCTAATTATAGAATTAGAGCTGTGGTCCTAGAACTCTTGTTGCAATGTATACAGGAAATAAACCCAGGGAGAAAAACAACAAAAACAAAGCCTTGACAAGTCTGTGAGCTAGACCAAGGGAGCCTTGCTTTTTGAAGTTTGCGGTCAGAGTCCCAGAGGTAGAGGGTAGCAAGAACCTCATGGGCTGTCATATGTGAGAGAGCTGTCTTCTCATGGGACTCAGGATCCCCTGACTAGAGAGATTCCTGGGCTTATTTTTGCCATAGGATAATTCTCTTCTCTTGATAAGGGTGGTTTTCACCTGCCAGAAAATGGGAATACATGAAAAATATCAAAAAGTGATTTTTTGATTATTGTAATTTTCTGTTGTTTGGTAGTCAGTTTGTTCTCAAATTAGCAGATCTTGTTGGAAGCTAGTGGTTTTCAAGTATGCCAAGTGTTGAGTTTATCAGCAAACAGAAGAAAGATAAGGCTTTGATGTATCAGAAAACAATAGAGACCAATTCAGTCACATTGACTGAAATCTTCTGCTAGTGTATAAGGACATTGAGGAAGTTTGCTGATGCGGTAAGCGGCTGAAAAATGTCAGTCCTGATGGACACTTAACAGGAAGATTTCTGACTATTTTTGTTTAAGTTAATGTTTATTTGACTCATGCTATGTTGGGGTTTTGTTTGTCCTTCAGCCACTGAATACTTAAAATTGTCTTTCCTCTCCTTTGTCTGGATTCCTGCTCCAATTTTGGTGTTTCCTCTCTGTATGGTCTCTTCCTTTGTGATGCATGCTCTCTTCTTTAGCAGATCATGTTAAGGAAGACCACCTGTAGACTGGTAATATCAAGGAACCTTGCCTACACCATATATTGCAGCAGATGGTGGGTAAACATTTGCTTTATATAACTCCTTTGATCTGTTCTTGCCAGTTTCCAAATGGTCATTGCCTCATATTCACAGTGAAACTTGGAGTCTTCTCTTAGGCACAATGAAGACATCCGTTCCAGGAGAGATGAGAACTAGAGAGATAGAGATTCAGATAAGAGTATAGCAGCACAATTTCTGTGTCCATTTCAGGTTAATAGGCTAGAAGCTTAAATGGGCAGTGATTTCTCCCATGTAGCAATCTTTTAGCATCATGTATCTTGATGGAGACTCAGCTCTCTCTTCTTCTACAGGAACCACCTAGCCAGTCCTGCTTTCCCCTGGTGGTGAGGTAATCATACATCAAACTGTGGTATCACTCCTGATTTTGTGTTTCCTGAGTTGAAAATAAAGGAGGCCTGAGGCCACTAAAAACTACTTCTGGAGAGAAGTGTTGAACAAGTTGTAGTGTTATATGGCAGACTGAGGGGACTCATGGTTTCCCAAAACTACATGGAGACATCTTAGCTTCTTGATCTTTAGATAATTCTTTATCAAGAGCCTTATAGTAAGTATATGGTGGTGGTGGTTCACAGGAAAAGGGGTAGCATAGTAAACTGGTTGTCTTGGATAGCTTTGAGCCTCTGGGGCAGCACTTTTTGTTTTGGCCTAAGTTGTTTGTGAAATAATTACATTGCTATGACTGAATAGGAAAGGTTCTTGATTTGAGTTTATTACTGTTTTCCTCTGCTGCTTTACACCAGATTTTGTTCCTAGTCAGGTCTATTATCAATCTAGATAGTCTAGGGTCTAGGGTCTAGGCTCAAGTATATAAGCATTTCTTTTCATTGACATGAGACACACAAATGTCTTCAAACTTTTGAGTCACCTGAAAAATAGCCATTGCTATCATACTAAGTATTGTAATTCTAGCAGAGAGATTTTTTTTTTCTCTTTGAATTAGATTCTATGACCTCACAGGTACAAATACATCATTCTCATAAAACTTTTAAAATCTTCAGCCTCTATTGGAAATCAGTTTTGATCTCAACACTTTCTTTTATACAGGAAGAACTTGGAGCACAGAGAGGTGGTTTAGTGCTCCAGGATCACTTCAGGATCACTCTGAAGGCTTTTCACAGATCTCAGATATTTTTAATTCCTTCAACTCCTAAGACTTTTCTTGGAGCATTTATCTGAAGTGTTCATTCCCATTATCACCCAATCATAACCCAGTAGGTACAGAGTTCAAGTTTTGACTGCATCCCTTTTCTTCTAGGGGATGAGATCTGTAGATATCTCTGATTTGGGACTCTGTCTACTTGAGACTGTATCTACTGATATATGGAGTGTTCAGTGAATACTTACAAATTATGTGCTTTTGAGAAAAGCTCCTTGTTTGAGCTAAAGCATTATCTCTGGGCTCTTCTATTGCTATGAAGCTTAGAAACCAGTTATGAACTGGAGAGTGAGCGAGAGCGAGAGCGAGAGCGCATGTGTGTATCTGTGGAGGTAGAGGTTAACCTAGTGTCCTTCCACAGGAGCCACCCATTGTAGGAGAAAGAGTTTTTCTCTCTCAGGCCTGCATTGCAATAAGTAAATTAGGTCAGCCACCTCCTATTACTGGGATTACAAGAATGCCACTACACCTGGATTTGTATTTGAGTTCTGATGCTCAAAGTTGATGCCTTCATGCTTTGTGGTAAGCACTTCACCAACTGCGTTCCCTCTCTAGCCTTAAGTTGAGGATTTTTTAAAAAGATGGATGTGGTCTTTGTATATTTTTTGAGTGTATAGAAAAGGAAACACACTTTCAATAATTGAGAGGATGATAGGGGTGGGAGGGAATGTGTTCTGTAAGGGAAAAGTGCCTTAAAAGAGAATGGAGGAGAGACATTCAAAACGTGTTTCCATGAAAAGTAAAAAATCTGAGAACTTGTTGGGATTTAAGTATAAAGTGGAACTAGTATCCAAAATCTTTATATAAAGGGCTGTTTCACAAAATTAATTTATCTCTGCCTTTCAAAGCTGGAGAATGAGAATATCTCAAACTACATTGAAAAACTAATTTAGCTTTTGGAATTAGCATTTGCTTCTTCCATTACTATTTATCTGACACCCGCAAGTAGTTTAATGTACATGCAGGTAGGCATTTTATTTCAAACATTGCTTTGAGTTGGTTGGAATCTGCCAGGAGCCCCCAGCTTTGAGACTAATCTAGGTCAGTCTTGTGACAGTATTTCCACAGCTGGGATGTGTGGTGGTTTGAATGAGAATATCACTTATAGGTTCAGATCTTTGAACATTTGGTCCTCATTTGGTGACACTATTTGTGGAAATTTAAGAGGTGTTTTGTTTGAGGAAGTATGTCACTGGAGAAAGGATTTGAGAGTGAAAAACTGTGTCTATTTCCAATTTGCTCTCTGCTTTGTGCTTAAGGTTCAAGATGTAGCTTCCTGCTCCTGCTGCCATGCCTGTTGCTATGCTGCTCTGGCATGATGAACTCTTCCTCTGAAACCAGAAGCCCTAGTAAAACCTTCTTCTATAAGTTGCCTTGGTTGTGGTATTTTATCATAGCAACAGTGAAGTGACTATTACAGGATGGAAATATTGTATCCATAGGTCAGGCCACAGTTAGTGAGTGTGACAGAGTAGTACTTTAGCGTCTCTCATGAGCCTATCACTCATGAAGGTGTACAGTTTTGAGACAGAGAAAGAACTCCCCCTTTCTAGTTAGTAGCTTTTTCTTCTACCAGTCTCCATTTCCTTCTAAATGTTGACAGATGATGGAGAGCGTGAGAGGGTACAGGTTTCTCTGTCACTGATGTTTGAATAGGGCCGTTCTAGTCTTAATCTAGAGCCTTTGGTCAACCCTGCACTCACAGCATGCCCAGAACCTGGCTCTTTTTTTAGGCAAATGTCCCTGATGACCTTTTGGAAAAAAAATAGTTTGTCACTGCAGATAAATTCTGTTTTGTGATTATTTTTCTGTATTTAATTTCATATAATATAAATCAATGCAATATTAATATAGTAGTTTGTGATCATATAGTTAAAATTTCTTATACATTTATCTGACTGGTTAGGCTATTACACTTTGACATTTTAAAATGTAGGCCACTGTAGCTGGTTAAATTGTTCATAAGGTAAGATAATGAAGGATATGGATTGTGAGTGGGATTTGTGATCCCTAGAAATTACCCTTATGGAATCTGTTCCTTTACTCAGAAAGGGAGAGATTCCTATTGGATGGACTTGAATTCAAATGCTTTTTAGTTTTTACTCTTGGCAATATTATAGGAATGTGTGGCTAGTAACAAAATGCATTGCCTTTACAATTTTAGGAAACTACTTGAGAAATGGAGTCTAGGTCCAGGATATAATCTGAATAATAAAAAATAACTAGGCACATAATTCCTGTGATGTACAGTTTGCTGAACTGCCATGTTTCACCATCTTGTACAGCTATTGTGTATGATTCTAGCTCACAGAGCATTGCTAGGAAGTATCACATCCACCTCTACTCTTGGAATATTTGTCAGTTTGTTCTTTCCCTTGTGACCTGTCCAACAGAGGACAGACACGATACATCTTGATGCTGTCTCTTGAAAATTTGGCTTGTATACAGGAGAGAAAACAGAGGTTATTACAGAAATACAGAGAATGAAGATATGCTTTTCCTTTTGCATATGTTTTTATTTTATTTGAAGTCCAAAGGCAAGTGTCAAAAGCAAATTCATGCTAATTATGTATTTACCTTCAGAGTTCCAGTGGTTTGATCATTTTGGGCTTAGCCTATCTGTTGATATTTCTGACCACTTTGTACCCAGGTTTTTGAAGTACTTGTAAAGAAAAACATTTAATTATAAGTTCTATGATAAAAATTCCAGAATCACATTTAGTAAAAATTGTTATATTATTTCTGTGGACAGTGGTGATTTAATAATATTTGGTATGCTCTTTGTGCTGAGTGCTAGGAGAGGCATGGTCTCTATTCTGAAAGCTACCACTGTTATGAAATGAGTAGAGAAAGGGACTGTCAGTTATGATGATCAATAGGGGAATGAGTCAGGGACCCAAACCTTACTGGCAGTGTGGAGACGGCATCCCCTTCAGTCCTAAAAGATGACTGGTACTAGGGTTTATATCACTAAAACCTGTATGTGTCACTGAGAGCTTGAGGCAAAGTATAATAGTGTGCAGAATTTATATTAGTAACAATATAAATGCAGAAGGGTAAGGAGGAAAACACCTGAAGGCTAGGCACTCAAGTAGAGTTTTAACATTTAGAACACACACACACACACACACACACACACCTTGTACATTTGTCTTTCCTATATTTATTCAATAATATGTATTTTGTATTTTAATTTTAACTCAAAATCATATTGTGAATTTTTAAATGTATTGTGAAATAAAAAGGAGTGGACAGCCTTTGAGGAACTAAAGAAATGCAGTAGAGGAGTCTAGTAAGAGTCATTCTTGGAGAGAGAGATGAAGACAGGGCATACATGGCCTATGAGCCAGTGTATGTCAGTTATCTGTTGTTGCATAACAGCCCCAATGTGTAGCATCTTAAAACAATATACTTTCCCTATATTTTGTGCGATTCTAGCACAGTTTTGCTAGATGGTTCTGTCTCAGAGTTTGAATTACAGTAAAGATGAAGGTAGGGCTGTAGTCATATGACAGCTTAGCTGGGCCTAAAGGTCCTTTCCATCATGGCACAGTAAATTGGTGTGAATAGGTAGCTTCAGGTCTTTGCTACCTGGACCTTACTGAAGGGCTGATGGATGCACTTATACCATGGCAGCAGACTATTCCATAATACAGATGTAGGAGAGCCTGTCCTTTATAACCAGTCCTGGAATCAGCACATAACTTTGCTTCCATGTTCTATTGATTAAAGTGCATAGCCTTGATATCAAGTGAGAGACAAATAATGGTGTGAGCACCCCACCCCCCCAAATACACTGTAGTGGGTTCTTTAGGGCTCATCTTGAAGTTGGCTTTCATGTCATGTGAAGAATTTTGGACATTTTTCAAAGTTGAGTTAAACTTGAAAACATTTAAAGTAGGAAAATGACAGATGGTAATATGGAGAGTGAGGAGGAGGTAAGAGTGGATTCAACTTCAGGCTATAGTTGTGGCTGTTAGGATACTGACTAAAGATGGAATTTTGTGACAGGGCCTGAGGCATAGATAGTTTACTGGGGTAAGTTGCAAAGTTACTTTTTTTCACTTTATGATGCCTCCAAAGAACATAAGTTATAAAGCATGTGCTTGTTAATGGGATTAGTTCTATATTCTGATGTTTTTAGGATGGAATTGTAAATAAGTTGTGAGGGGCCCTTGTAGGCATCCTAGAGTTTGTGCCTAATGCCTGGAAGTGGAGTGTGGGTGAGAAGGAGAGCTGGTAGCAATTGGGCAGGGTGATGACATCTCTGTGGAGAGGAGTTGACTGCTCTGTAGTTGGGGGTATCTGTAATAGTGTAGTCAAAGGGACCCAAAACAGATCCTAAGAAATGATGATGTGGGAATTATGGGCACAGCAGGGAAGGCATCTAAGATATCTTTCACTTTTAAAGTGGTATTTTTACTTGTGAGATAACAGTGACCTTGAGACTGCAGGGATCCATCCATCATTGCAGAGGCTAGGCTGTGAATGTGCCAACAAAGAGCCATTGTTTTTAGTATCAATCTGATTTTGACATTTATATATTTAACTAATTTGCATGTCTGAATAAAATGCTTGGAAGTGGAAAAATAATGTAACTCAGTTTAAAAAATATAGAAGAATGAGAAAGAATGTGTTGGAGTGGGTGGATGGAAAAAGAGACATGTAGGTCACTTGACAGTGTTGGAACAGAGGAGCTTGCTGGAAGTCAGTGTTTAGATAGTGAAGTCCTGTGATGAGGAGACTAACAAGCTCTTTCTTCAGTGGACTTCTACAACCAAGAGCCCTAGAGATATGATTTTCCTGAAGTTGTTCTTTGTCCTAGGTCATCCTGAGTTGGAAGGTTTCTGTTTGCAAATGCTCAGTGTGAGCTGTTTCTAGGAAGAAGGTAGGAGAACTGGCTGTGTGATCAAAACAGCCCCACCCCACCCCCCCGCCCCCCCAGGACCAACTAGAATTCTTTTAGATCTTCTGTGCTGCTGCTTCTCCTTCTCCTTCTCCTCCTCTCCTTCTCCTCCTCCTCCTCCTCCTCCTCCTCCCCTCCTCCTCCTCCTCCTCCTCCTCCTCCTCCTCCTCTAATAGTCTTAATATGTAACTCAGGTTGGCCTGGAATTCTTGATCTTCCTGCCTCAGTCTCCTGAGTGCTTGTGATTACAGGTGCATACCAACATGATTGGCTTCTTCTGATATTGATAATACTAATGTGCTTAAAACTTTTTTTCTTTCTTTCTTTTTTTTTTTTTTTTTTCCGAGACAGGGTTCTCTGTGTAGCTTTGCGCCTTTCCTGGAACTCGCTTTGGAGACCAGGCTGGCCTTGAACTCACAGAGATCTGCCTGCCTCTGCCTCCTGAGTGCTGGGATTAAAGGCATGCGCAACACTGCCTGGCAAACTTCTTTTGTCTGCATGGCACTGTGTGTAGTTAGTTAATGGTTAGCTAGTTGTAAGGTGTAAAATACTCTAGAATTTTAAGGAAATAATATTAGAACAATGTATGTTTGTGATAGCAGATTGGGAGAAGTACTTTAAAATTAGTCGGGGAAGGAAGAGTGATTGTAATGGTGAAGACTTAAGAAGAACATTGAGCTGGAGGACAATTGTTCTCAGGGTAGACTTGTGAAATTAGTGTGGGGAAATCAGAAGGATTAGAGATGGAGTGTGAAAGAATTGGGTGAAAGGGTGCCCTAACTTTTTAATCCTTCCTGTTTTGCAAGGAAAAACTCACATTTGCATGTTGATAATGGAAATGAACTGGCTTCTCTGCACATTGTATTCAGACTTTAGCTTACATCTGAGCTGGGTGTCTGTATTGCCTTTTGTTCATGAATCCTGAATTTGGCCCCTTTGCACCTCCACACTTCCATGAAGGATCTGAGGAGCATCTTGTAGCTTGTGGCATTCTCAGGACACTGGCTGGAGGAAGAACAAGACCGTGTCCCTGTTAGCATAGCCTTTGGTCCATGGTGATTATCATTGATATAAATAGCTACAACCAGCAGAAGAAAGTGACAGCCTTTGCTTTTTCACTGTATAGAATTAAATGTAGAGGGTGGTTGTGTTTGCTTGTACTTGGCTTGTAAGCATACCTTTTAAGTAAAGATAGGAAGAAAGGGGGGCTAGAGATATACAGCTCAGTTGATAGTACTTGCCTACCTAGCATACAGTGAGTTCTAGGTTCAATTCCCGATATTGCATAAAAATTGGGTGTGGTAGTACACAACTGTAATCTCAGCATTTGGAGGGTAGAGGAAGGAAGATTTAGAAATTCTAGTTCATTTTCAGCTATGGAACACATTCATGGACTTCCTGCCTCAATCAAAAAAAAAAAAAAAAAGACACAAATATTAAAATACCTCAGCAATGAAATATCCCTGTTTTGGGTTCTGCATAAGTATGGAGTGTGTCTTTATTTGCCTGGGGTATGTGTGCTGAGGTGTGGTGGTGGTAGTGTTTGCTGCTTCTGAATGGTAGAGGAACCAAACCAATGATAGAGTCCAATGATAGAGTGGAGGGATTTTTGAACAAGAGAGATAGAAGTATGTGACCCTATGGTCTGAATTTTGTATCCTGCTTTTGAAATGGAACCATTCTGCCCTGATCTTATAATGAGTACAGCATTAAGCCTGAATATGAATGCTTGGCCTTCATGTTCCTTCTGTCTCTCTACTTGGTATTTTCAGTGAACTGAACTAAGAAATCTTAAAATCTGTGTCTTGAGAAATCTGCCAAACTGGTGATGCTCCCCTCTTAGAAGCAGCCTCATGGTAAATAATAGCTGTTCGTTTAGTTATTGTCTGGACTGGACCCTTTCTTAAAGTCACAGCAGTGGAGAACAGCATAATTAACAAGAGACACATTTCCATCAGATAGACAAAGATTTTGACAACAGTAGGCTTAGCAGGTCCTCAGGCTCCCATCTCACTTGCGCTGAGGTTGGGTACAGCTTGAGGTTTTAGTTACTTTATGTGCAAATATGACAGTTTGATTTAAGCACTGACTTAGGCTTCATAGAATTGAGGTGCCACTACTTTATTAAAAAGCTGTATACCATCTCCTTCCACTGCTGAATGTAGGAAGAGGTCCTAATTCATGTTGGTTTCTCTGCTAGGTAGCGGAGAATTAAAAAAGGGTAAATGAGGTAAAATTTTATTTTTTAGGGTACTCCTATTTGTTGCTGCTGCCCAAAATGCAGGGGAGGGAAGTCATGTTTTGAGCACTTCCCTGTCAAGAACTAGGCTGGAGTTTGAATGTATTTATTCAACAGCCAAGTAAGCACATGTAGAATACAGGTTGGTAACTGGTTGAAGAATTTTGGTGGTTGGCTTGCTTTTGTGTGTGTGTGTGTGTGTGTGTGTGTGTGTGTGTGTGTGTGTGTGTGTGTGTATACACATACATTGATTTATTTTTTAAAGACATAGTCCAGGTTGGTCTGAAAATTCATTATGTAGCTAAGGATGATCTTGAACCTTCTAATCTTCTACTCACTTCCTAAGTGTTGGGTTTACAGGTATGTACCACCATGCTTGGTTTTCATGGGTACTAGGAATTGCTTCCTGCATGCTAGGCAAATATTATATCAGTTGAGCTGTATCCTCAGCGCTATGTATATTGGTTTTAGGGGTTGAACACTCAGGGAATTCTTGCTGATGACACAAGCAGAGAACTAAGGAACCATGCTATAGATATCTCTGGGGAACAAAAAAAGTGATGGGAATATAGTTGGATGTTTAGCCAGAAGACACCATGGCTATAGCACATGAGACAAGTCAAAGGATGTTTGGATATAGAGAGGTCAAGTTACACATGCACATGGCAACATATATACTAATAGGAATGGGTTAATTTAAGATGAAAGCACTAGCTAGCAAGAAGCTTGCCATAGGCCATAAAGCTGGTAATTAATATAAGCCTTTGAGTGATTATTTTATAAGTGCTGAGGGACCATGGGCTGATTGGGACTGGAGAAACTTCTGCTACAGTATAAACCCTGTGTCTAGTCATACAGTGGGTTTAACCAGTCATGCAAGGACCTTACTGACCTTTCACCATTGATACTTCTGAGTGGTCTTTGGAACTTTAAGAGACACTGATGTTGTACCACTGATTATAAGTCAGAATATATGCTGAAGCGTACCTATCAGTGTTCTCCTTACCTTCTGCACTGTCCACCTCACTCTCCATATTTCCCTCCTCTCTCCCAGTGTTTTCTTCCTCTCCCTCCATGTCTCTCCCACTGTCCCTGAGTGTTTCTTCTCTCTTCCCCAGTGTCTCCTCTTCCCCTGTGTGTACCAAGCTAAGCACAACTGTCAAAGTATTTACTTAATTATTTTACTCTTGCAAGACATCCCCTTATCTGGGATTATGTTCAATGGTATGTGACTGAAATCCTACCTAGGAGTGGCCTAGTCAGAATAGAGATCTGTTACTCTCCGGCTTCCTGACTATTGTCGGTGTGTTACTGTACTGAATGTCAACTTTTTCCCACACATTTTTCCCTTCATGGGGATGTGAGGAAGACTCAAAGTGTACCTAGAAGTGCCAGGAGCCATGTCTGCCTCATCTTTCATGAGCCAGCACTCCCTCCTATGGTCAGCCTGTTAAGGGAGGCTGGAAAGTGTTTGATTGTTGGGTATCTGTACATGCCCTGCCAAGCTTGGTGATCTTGTGAGTAGCATTGCAGTTCATTTGGCAGATTTCCGATTCAGGAGGAAAAGATGGAGGACATTTCAGAATAGGAACTGGAATGTAGTTGTTTCAGTCTCTCTCTTGAGTGATATTTCCAATAGAATTTGACCTTTTGTTATCCATGTGATCTAAAAGATTGCAGGAAATATCTGGGTGGCAAAGGACATTCAGGGATCTTGCCAGGTATTATAACTTCTCTGGGAGGCACCCAGAAAAGTTTATTTCTTTTGCTTTTGTAGAATGCAGTCTGAAGGAAGAGAAGCTGTTTACTCAGTCACATCAGCTGACATCTGTTTTATCTTGCCAGATGTGACATGAGTAGGGCTGGTGAAGGGTCCTGGATTCAAAACTGTGCTCAAAGCCTCTCAACCCAGGAAATGAGTCTGTGTATTTCACTGGGGTTTCAAGAAAGGAAGCAGCTTACATTTTCCCTACTGAACACAGATTTCTTCTTAGCTGCCTGTCGATAGATCTTGAAGGATCTCTTAGAGTGTGTATGTTATGTGTGTGCTGTGAGGCACATTGATTATGAGACATTTCCCCTCATCTCCTGTCACTTTATTGCACAGCCTCCTGTGGATCATATTTCAAGACAGAGCCTTATACTGGATAATAGGATGATGCAGGGAATGAATGTCACAATCAAAAGAAAAAGATGAGCAATTAAGATATAGCAGAACTAGTTGGTATGAATTATCAAAGTTTTTTTCTTTTCTTTTTTTTTTTTTTTGAAAAAGATTCATTTTATTTATCATGTACACAGTGTTCTGTCCACATGTATCCCTGCAGGCCAGAAGAGGGCGCCAGATCTCATTACAGATGGTTGTGAAGCCACCATGTGGTTGCTGGGAATTGAACTCAAGACCTCTAGAAGAACAGCCAGTGCTCCTAACCTCTGAGCCATCTCTCCACCCCCAAAGTTATTTCTTAATTGTTGTTTATAACAGGTCATTTGTTTACTTGGACTCTTATAACAGAGATACTATGTAAGTCTTAGAATAAGCATAACTGAAAAATAATGACAAGAATATTTTCAAAATGGCAACTCACTTGTAAAATGGTATGAAATGGCACTTAAGACTTGAGGCACCCAGGTGCTCCTTATTCTGTGTATTTTAAAGCATAGCCTTCAGTGCTGTACTCACAGGCAGGTTGCCAGACCTGGCTTTTTACCCCTGGTATCAGGTCTAAATGAATCTTCTCCTCCAGGCTCCTTGTCAAGCTATCCTGATTCTCTGTCAGTATAGAATATCAGATCTGTAGAACTGAGATGGGACTGTGAGGGTCATTCAGCCTGAGGTCTGGTCCCTCAGTTTCTTTGATTCTGCTTTATGTGTAACTTAATGCTGGCTTCCTGGAACTTCCTGATTTATTTTCTGAATCAGCATAGGAAAAAACAAAAACAAACAAAAAACAAAAACAAACCACTCTTTTCTGGCAGCACCTCACATTCTGGAGAGAGCCATCACTTCTTTACATAGTTGTCCTAATGCTAGGCCAGTGGTAACTTCTTAAGCCACTTGGTTTTAAGACTGATTTATCATGCTTTGTTCAATTAGTCCTTCTTTAGGCAAAGTTTGTGCAAGGCACTTTAATTGAATGTTTGCCTGTAAAATCCCACATGCATTGAAATTAGTTTTCTGTCTTGTGAGGATTTCATTGAAGGGTGTTGATTGAGAGAAGACCATGTGAATGTGTGCCCCAAGCTAGGTTTCCTGGATGCGACCCCAGCCCTTAGGTACTGTGATGTTCCATATTCAGCATTCCTGGTTATACAATGGCATGGCCTTAAGTTACTTGCTTCTTGAAGATGTACTAAATTGCTTAGATAGTCCAGCACATACTATGAACGCAAAAATTCATGTGCTGTGATAAAAGGTGTGTGTGCCTTCAAATGAGGTGGATGTTTATTCTTAACACTAGAAAGCTGTGTCATTTAATTTCTGCTTGCCAGCTTAACTATGAAAAGACTGTCCCAGCTGGGCTGTAGCCCTGGAAGCAAGGGTTATTGGAATATTTTAAAAATACATTACATGGATGCAAATTTAAGAATACCCTAAAGAACAGAAATCTAAAAATAGAAACAGCAAAAACATGTTGACTAAAAAGGTAAATGTGAACATTTAGTATTTCTGGAAACTTCCTGGTAGCATGTGTAGATTCTATTATTACTAAGAATTCGGAGAAGATAAAGAATGTTAAAAGATGAGCAAGCACAGGGCTATCCATATCACAGTAGAAGAGTTGTATATAGTGACTAAGTTGTCAAGTATTTTATTTGTGAAAACTGTATAAAATGGCAAAAATTCATAATCAATCCAGGAATAAAAGTGGTGTCTTTTGTTCACTGTGAAAAGGCAATCTGATAAATTTAATGTTGTCAGTCTATCATAGAAGGAAATTATTCTTTTACACAAGAAGCGGGTAGAGATAAATATAATCTTAGGGGTATTTGTATAAAATCTTTGTGGTATTTTTGTACTTTATAGCATAATGTGTAAAGTGAAGCTCTAAACAGTAATAATAGACCATAATACATGTGTGGTAAGTGAGCTGTGTCAGTTGGTTTTCAGTTGTTGTCCTAACGAAAGACTCCAAATGCAAGGGTATCAGTTGTAATATGTGAGTATCATATGATGTCAGTCTGTTTCCTTCTCAAACCCTCAAGAGCTCATGTCCTCATTGTTAAAGATGGGTAGGAGCTGGCCGGGTCCACAAGTGAGAAAGCTGTTCTAGAAAATCAGCTCTGACATTGAATGTGCAGAAATTGCTGCTATATTCCAGAAAGCTTTTTATGACTCACTAATCCCTGCTTGGCTGCATCTCCTGTGTCTGTATTTGGGGAATAAACTCAACAGGTTTCCTCCTGCCTCCTGCTTTGTTCTCTCTTTCTGGCTGCAAAGGTTCTTTGGTGGAAGATTCCCTACTCAATGCCTGGTGATGGGATGACTTATCCTCAAGGCTTGCAGTTATTTCCTGGGGTGAGAGAGTCTTTATCGGGCACTAAGAACCCTGGTTTTGATGGATCTTTGGAACTTCACAGACTTCACATGGAATGGGACATTTCCTTGTGGTCTCTTGTAGAAATAGAGAAAGGGAAGAAAGGACTTTATTCCTTTTCCGCTTCTCAGTAGCGCTGAAGAACACATGGTCTCATTTTCTTAAGCTGTTTGCAGTTGAAAGTTGTGTGAAAGATTTTAAGTTATTTTATGACAACTTACAGTTCTTCTAAGAATGGTACATTTTATATAAACATGTAAAATGTGGTAGTTTAATATTTGACAAAGCAAACTGTATAAGATCCTTTTCACTAGAAAAATGTATTTCTGCCAGTGACATATCTGCTCTACTACAAGTGGAAAGAATAGCTTTCTCTTCATCTTTAAGCTCTTTACAATTAACCCTTTGAGATTCCCTTGCTTTAAACATTGTGTTACATTTACTACACTTATGTTGATTTCTGTGTTACATACCACATGTGTGTGTCCAACCTTTAGACATTTGGATGTGACATGTCAACTACAAAGTTCCCATAATCTATTTAACAGAAAAAAAATAAGGAAGTTTACAAGGTTGTGTTGGACTATATTTATAGCTCTCCTCAAGATGATTATCTGATGAGTGAATGGTGGAAGATGTAATTACTGACATAGATTTTTATGCAAATTTTAAATGTGCTATTTCAAATTTTAAGTTTCTGGACTCAAACTTGTGTTGTTGTCTCAATAAACAAGGCATTTTTCCTGGTGGATAAAAACCATCAGACAATTGAAATAAAATGGGTGGTAGCACTTACACCAGGAAGGGATTGTCTACAAATCCTCTTTGTATGATCATTGTGAATGTACAAAGTCCTGCAAGGGGCATTTCATAAATGATCTGCCAGTGTTGCTTGGTTTCCATGAGCAAAGTAGGTGCAGGTATGAGAATGAGGAATTCTTTGGTGCCTCAGCTTCACATTGGGCCTTTGATGGCACAGAGTGAGATTGGGTGTATGTCTCTTCATTGTAGGGAAATCACCTCTGGCCATGCTCCCTGCATATGTCTGTTCCAGGTGATGAGTGGAGTTCAAGTGAAGAAAGGCTTTTCCTAGCTTGTTGACTGAACATGAACCCATCTCAGTGTAAAATGGTACCGGATTTATGTATAATAGTTTAGTTGGCAAAAGCAGGTACAACTGTAACGCAGATTCAGATCTGAAGTACATTAACATCAAATGGAGGAAAAGGTATTTTTTGGAGCACTATCAGTCAAATGCAGATGGGGGCTTGCTTCTCATGGCTATTAACATCACAGCCATGGCCCTCACGTAGTAGGTTGAACTAGCATCACAGCTCTAGCAATAGGATGGGTATTTTCCAATACTTTTGTTCATTTCACACAGACCTGCTTAAACCTGGGCTGAATTGGGGTATTTGCTACTTTTTAAAAGTTAGATTTAAAGTCAGCTAAACAGAAGTAGACTTCATATATCAGAATACTCAAATGCTTAATATGTCCAAGTACTAAAGGAGAGCTTCCCTAATCCATTTCCAAAGCAAAGGCATAAACAACCTTTTACTTGGCAAGGACTTTACTATGTTTCTAAAAATCCATCAAACACTGTTCTTAAAATAGGCCCATCTGTTTCATTGCATAGATCTGTTAAAATCCTAGCTAAATTTTCTATCACGATGAGACAGATTTTATAATTTTTTTCTATACTGGAACTTCATGATGCTTTTATCTTAAATATCATATAGAAAATATGAGTAGTAAATCTCTTGAATTACTTTTAACTGTTGGTCATTGTTCACAAAAAACAAATTTCAAGCTAAGTGTTTTACTGTTGTGTTGCCAAGACAAAAGCAGCTTAAGAATGGGTTTATTTTGGCTTGCAGTTCCATGGGGATGCAGTCCATAGTAGTGGGGAAGACATGGTGGAAGGCGCAGGAGGCTGGCTGGGCACATTGCATCTACACTCAGGAAGCACAGAGCAATAAATACATGCTGTTGTTCAGTCCCCTTTCTACTTATAAAGTCCAGGACTCTAGCCAGGTGATGGTACCATACCTAATAGGTGGGTCTTCCCACTCAATTAACAAAATTAAGGTAATTCTCCTCAGATATAAGTAAAGAATGAGTGGCTATAGTAGAGATAATGTGATGATCTAGAGCCCTATGTCCATACAATAGAAACTTATTCAGTAATGGCTGTGCTGTGTCTGCAGAAGGTGAGTGGTAGCCAAATGTGACTTTAGAGCCCTTGAGATTTGATTGGTTTAAATGAGGAAATGAATGTTTAATTTTATTTTGAGCTTAGCCACATATGGCTATTGGCTATGGTGGAGGACAACATAATTCTTAATGATACCTTTGTGTGGATATTGTTGACAGTGTTACATAATAGTACTGGAATAGAAACCATTGTTTGTATATGCTAGGCAAACACTACTGTTGATCTTTCTCCCCCTCCTTTCCCCCACTTTTAAAGCAACTTGTTCCTGTTGCTGTTGCCACAAAAAGTTACAGCATTTTTTTGGAGCATCAGTTGACTAAGTAAGGTGTGCTTGTTTATAGCAGGGACTGGTGATTTGTATTATAGACAGTCATTTTTATGAGCTGTTTGCTGTGTATTTCAGGGTAAAATACAGGGTTACAGAATAAGCCTCGAAGTAAGCACCTGAGACTTTCATATCTGGCAGGAGCAAGTCCAAGGCTTAACCTCCTCCCTTAAAACTTGTATCTTCTAAGCCTTGGAGAACTGTGCATCTCTGAAGACCACCTCTTTTCTAGAAAAGTTACTTGGCATTTGATGAGATTGCATTGTCTACTCTTTATTCATTTCAGAATCATTCAAACTTGCTACTCTTGTTTGTCTTTTGGAACAATTTCCCTTTCTACTAACATGGAAAGCACACCTTTTTAAAGTGGGTTTACATCCCTATGTGTGCATTTTATATCCTCAGTGGGATGATACAAGGTCTTTAGAAGGAGAAAATCTCTTAGCTGTAACAATGGATTATGCCCTCCTAAGGATTATAGTATAAAACAACACACAGTGTATCTGTGGCCATCAGATTCCTGGGTTAGGGTGATTAGGGAAATAGTTTTGTATGTACACATGCAACTGATAAAATTGAATAGACAGAAATTTGGGGGTTTGGAGATTGCCATCTTGTTTTCTATATAATGGAAAATAACTTGAACAGCTTTTAGTTTTTAACTAAGTAAATTGAATCAGCTTTCTCTTTTTCCCACAATTACATCAGTGTGGAAATGGGCCTGTCACATATGGGAGGATCAATCTTCATCCATAACCCTAAATAATTTCTTCTTTATGCATTGATTTGCCCTTTTTGGAGAGGAGTTGAACTGCTTTGTATATTTTCTTGCCAGTGTATTTGCTCTTCTTTGCTCTTGAAAGTATACTATATTTGTATTGAGCTTTAAATGTACATAATAGTTCTGAATTGCTGCTTTCTTGAATTATAAAATTTTCATTAAAATGACATCAGGTCCATTTTCCCTAGTCCATTCCTAGTACAACTGTAATATTTTGGCAGTTTTGGAGAACTTTGAAGACAGCCTTTCTCAAAAAGCTTTCCTCACATTCCTGTCTGACTGTCCTTCTGGCTGTCTAGAGGCTCCATGTCTTCATGTCTTAGGCACATGAATAGGTCCTGGAGCCTGTCTGTTTCCTAGGATGTGGCTTCTTTGATTTTTCAACTTGTAGCTTTTGGTTGTTCAGCATTTCATGTGCCCATAGGGGCCCCACCTTGCTGTGACCTCTAGGAATTTTTCTGGTCAGGATACAGGACTCTCATGAAATTTGGAAGAAAGGGTGTCTTGGCCAAGTTAGGGCAGCACAGTTCATCAAATTCCTTTTCACTCTGTACATCACATCGTTGAAGGAAGAAAAGGCTAATTTCACTTGGAATATTCTTGGTGAAAGAGTGAAAGTACTAGTTTTATTAAATCTCACCACTGGGGACACATCTCTTCAAGACTTGGAGTGAGAACCAATACTGAGGTCTGACAGAGTGAGAACTAGAAACTGAGGTCTGACAGAGTGTCAGGTCTGACAGATAGAAGTATGCATGTGTTTTGGTCATGGGCTCAACTTTCTGAGCCACTTTTTCCATGGAACTTCCTCTTTTATTTAAAGAATGAAATCACACGCTCAGGCTTTTGGAAGTAGACATTTACATATATACTCTGAGAGAAACTGAAAGATTGACTCCTTTACATTACTCTCCCCAGTGATAGACATTTGAGCTTTCAAATGAATATGAAAATTTTCAGAAATCTTATACCCACTATTGATGATAATTAATGGTGAAAAATATAGATCTGTAATTTCTGATATGATATGATGAATTGTAAACATTAGAAGCTGTAACAGTGTTATCTAAATGACTGAAATGTGCTAAGAGATCATGTGCCAGCAAAAGGACCAGTTAAAGTTCAAGATGGACAGTAGGTTTGAAAGGAATCAAGTATGGAAGATTTGTTGATGAGATCTCAGATTCCATATTCCAGATAGCCTTTATGGAAATATCATTTGTTATATTTGCAAAGCAAAAAAAGATGTAAGTTATCTGGAGGGAAATATATATATTAATATATATATATATATATATATATATATTATATATATAATAATTAACTTAATTTCACATATCAACCACACATTCCCCCGTCCTCCTCCTCTCACCCCCCAGCTCTCCTCCCAATCCATCCCCCATTCCCACCTCCTCCAAGGCAAGGTCTCCCCTGGGGAGTCAGCCCAGCCTGGTAGACTCAGCCAAGGCAGGTCCAGTCCCCTCTTCCCTACACCAAAGCTGAGCAAAGTGTCCCAGCATAGGCTCCAGGCTCCAAAAGCCAGCCCATGCACCAAGGACAGTCCTGGCTCTACTGCCTGGGGCCTTCCAAACAGTTCAAGCTAATCAACTGTCCCACTTATTCAGAGGGCCTGGTCCAGTTCCATGGGGGCTCCTCCGCCATTGGTTCACAGTTCATGTGTTTCCACTAGTTTGGCTATTTGTCCCCGTGCTTTTTCCAATCATGGTCTCCATATCTCTTGCTCATACAATCCTGAGGGAAACTCTCTTAATTTTGTTAAACTGTGTATCAGTGTAAGGCCAGAGTGTCTTCTTATACTAATAAAGTGCTATGCATGAACTGAATGTGGAGATGGATATGAGAACTTTGCTATCTAGTATGAAATAAGATGTAAGAAAGTTTAAGAAAAACATTGGCATACCCATCCTTTATTTTAGAAAACAATACTTTTGTTTTTCAAATTGACTATTATTAGATACATTTACTACTGTGAATATATGTGCATTGATGTTATGGTATGCATGTGGAGGCTAGAGGACAACTTTCCACAGTTGGTTTTCTCCTTTCACTATTACATGGTGTGGTAGTTTGAATGTAACTGGACCCCATAATTTCACAGGGAGGCACTATTAGGAGGTGTGGCTTTGTTTGTAGTGGGTGTGGCCTTGTTAGAGGAAGTGTGTCACTGTTGGGGTCGGCTTTGAGGTTTCATATACTCAGGATACTTCCCAGTGTTAGTAAACTTCCTGTTGCCTGCAAGATGTAGGACATTTGGCTATTTCTCCAGCACTGTGCTTGCCTGCGTGCTGCCATGCTCCCTACCATGATAGACTGAACCTCTGAACTATAAGCGAACCACCACAGTTAAATATTTCCTTTATAAGAGTTGTTGTGGTCATGATGTCTCTTCCCAGCAACAGGAAACCCTAACTAAGGGCACATGGTACCAGGGATTGAAATCAAGTCATTGGCTCATGCAACAGGCACTTTGCCTGCTGATCATCTTCCTTCCTGTCCCCAGACTTTATTATTTTAAAGTGAATAAATTCCAGTTTTTCTTATATTTGTAAATGTTGATAGGTGTAACCCATAATTGTTTTTTCTGACATTGAAAAATTTTGTAAGATTACAAAGGCTTCCAGAGAGTTCTATTTCTAAATAGAAAACCCACTTTGGTAAACTGATGCTAAGATGTCTACCTTTTTCAGTCTATTCATTGGATCTATTGCTAGAAAGATAGCTGGAACTGTTACATTCCTCCTCTTTGACAGATCAGGATGTTGCATATTTTGGATACCTTTGAATAATGCTAATCTGATAAAGGCCATTTACTGGAAATTTTTTATTAGATGTGACTTGGGAGATATTAATGATGCTCAACAGTGAAGGTTTACTTTCATGTAGTTGTTTTTGTAGAACTCAGCTATGGCCTAATTAGAGCTTTTACATACACTGAAAAGAAATGATGGAATAAAAGATCATGACTACCTGGCAAAGTCTCTGCTTTAAATGATTTTGCAAGTCAGGGTTTTCTAAGACCTCCTACAGATCAGTAATTCGCTTGAATGCAGACTAGCAAAGCTGTTTTAATCAATTTATAATTATTTCACAATGGGTATTAAAACATCAAGGGAGGCCATGGTGGTGCGTGCCTTTAATCCCAGCACTGGGGTGGCAGAGACAGATGGATCTCTGTGAGTTCGAGGTTAGACTGGTCTACAGAGTGAGTTCCCGGACAGTCCAAAGTTACAGAGAAACCGTGTAAATGAAAAAAAACAAAACAAAAAAACCATCAAGGGAAGACATGAGGGGCTGGATTTGGAGAGTACCAGGTATGACTTCAGCTTGTTGGGTAGTACTCCTTCCAGCAATTATATGTATCACCACACATAAACTATTGCTAAACAAAGAAACTCACTTGAGCCTTAAGGTCCACGTCCACAGTTTTTACTGGTGGCTAAACATGTTCACAAGTTGGCTACCCATATGGACAACCTTTATTTCTATCCCTTTAGTAGATAAAGATCATTCTGCATGGCTTGAGGCCCATACAGTAAACCATACAGCTAGCATAGGTCATGCAGTATGGCTCAGAGACATTTTGTTTTGTTTTGTTTTTTTTGAGGCAGAGTTTCTTTGTGTATCTTCTCTGGCTGTCTCAGAACTCTATTTGTAGACCAGGCTGGCCTTGAACTCAGAGAAATCTGCCTACCTCTGCTTCTCAAGTGCTAGGATTAAAAGCATGCACCACCACCACTCAGCTGGCTCAGAGACATTCTAAAGACTTAGCAGGTTACCTTCTTAGAAGCTAGAAGAGAGTATCAAACTTAACCTTTCTCAGGTCAGATTAATATATTACAAAACAGATTTTTTTTTTAATTTCCTAAAAGATAAAAATGCAATGAAATGCCTTCACAGTCTTAGGAAAAAATAAAAATGTTTAAGGCTCACATTTTAACAATTTAAAATTTTAATTCCAAGCTTTGGAAATTCAAACTGCATCGTGCTGCTATTGGAAAACACATGGAATAGAACTGGAAGTCTAGCCCATGAATCTTTTTTTCTTTCCTTCTTTTGGTGGCAGTAGGGGTTTGGTGGGGGAGGCAGAAGTACTAAGGCTATTGGGACTTGGGGAGATGGCTTACCAGGTAGAATACTTGCCATGCAGGTGTAAAGACCATAGTTTGGATCTTGAATATCCAATTAAGTGCCAGAATGCCATGGCAGTCTTCCTGTAATCTTAGTATGGGAGAAGGAGGAATTCTGGATTAAGCCGGCTAGCCTGTGCCTTGGGTTCCAGTGAGGGCTGATAAAAAAGACACTTGATGTCAGCTTCTAATGCTACACTTATGCTCACATAGTCGCATATATGCATGTACACCACAGACATGCAAAAATGTACTTAGATTATTAGATGGGAAAAGGACAGTCATCAACACAATTAGCCAGTGGAAAAGAAGAACATATGTCTGCTTTATACTCTATGTAAAATACATCTCAAAATGGAGCAAATGAGTGCTGAAGCAGTGGCTCAGTGATTAAGAGTATTTGTTGCTCTTGCAGAGGACCTGGTTCCTACATGGTGGCTAACAACCACCTGTAACTCCAATCCCAGGGAGTCTGACACTCTCTCTGTAATCTGAAGGTACTAGGCACTCATGTAGTAAATAGCCATACATGCAGGCAAAACACCCATGGACATACAATTAAAAAAATATATAAATGTATCAAATATAAGACCAAAAATAAAATTCTTTGTTATAGTACTAAGGTGACCATAACAAAATACCACTGGCTAGGTGGCATAAGTAACAGAAACTTAACTATTGATGATTTTGAAGTTTGGCCTTTTAGAATCAAGGTGTTTGTGTGTTGGTTACTTCTGTAGTGGTATTCCTTGGCATGTATATCTCTCTTGGCCATTTTCTTTGTTTACATCTCTTATGTCTCTGGGTGTATCCAGTTTCCTTTCTTAAAACTGGTCATGTGGAACCAGGGTCAAGCTGTATGACTTAATTTAGCTGTTATTTACCAGTGTAAAGCCCTGCCTTTAAGTATGGTGAGATATTTCCAGTTATTTCTGGTCAGAGTATCAATGTTTTTCAGGGAGAAGGACTCTTACACGATCTCTTCAGGTTACTATTGCTATGATGAAACAACATAACCAGTAAGAAAAGGGTTAATTCATCTTACAATTCACATTACTGTTCATTATCGAAGGAAAGGAACTCAAACAGGGCAGGAACCTGGAGGCAGGAGCTGATGTAGAGGCCATGTAGGGGTGCTGCTTACTAGCCTGCTTGCTCCCCATGGCTTGTTCAATCTGCTTTCTTGTAGAATTTAGGACCACCTGCCCAGGGGTCACCCTCCCACATTAATCACTAAGAAAATGCTCTACAGGCCTGTGTATAGCCTGATCTTATTGAGGAATTTTCTCAATTGAGGCTGCTGCTGCTGCTGCTCCTGCTGCTTCTGCTTCTGCCGCTGCGCCTTCTTCTTCTTCTTCTTCTTTCTTCTTCTTCTTCTTCTTCTTCTTCTTCTTCTTCTTCTTCTACCTTCTCTTCTTCTTCTTCTTCTCCTCTCTCTCCTCTCTCTCCTCCTCCTCCTGCTCTCCTCCTCCTAAAAACTTATGTCTTTACAAAAACTAACAAGTAAATGTAACATCTAAAGAATGAAAAACCAAAAGAAAAATAGATTAAACAGATAACCAAATTAAAAAACAAAAAACTTTTGTTTTAAAGGATATTGTCAAAAGTAGGACAACTCAAAGAATATAAGATAATATTTGTGTGTGTGTGTGTGTGTGTGTGTGTGTGTGTGTGTGTGTGTATATATATGTGTGTGTGGTGTGTGTGTGGTGTGTGTGTGTGTGTATTACAGGCTTCATATCTGGATTATATAAACAACTTTTGTGACTGAAAAACAAAAGCCAATTTTTGGTTTATTTTGTGGTTTTAGTTTGCATTCTAAGATGACAAATTATAAGAACATCTTTGGGTGCATGGTGTGTGTGTGTGTGTGTGTGTGTGTGTGTGTGTGTGTGTGTGTGTATTAGGCATCTGTATCCTTGTACAGAATATCTAAAACCCTTTGTCAATATTTTCTTAATACTTCTTGGAGTATTTCATACACATATACAATATACTTTGGTCAGATCCACCCCTCACTCCCTTTCCACACCCCTCTGAACCCTCCTCCCAACTAACCACCACCATGTCTCCACTCTGAACTTCACCCTCTCCATAGTCACTTGTGAAGTCTTTATGCACATGGTATGCAGCCACCTACTGGAGCATAGGCAACCTTCCAGTGGCCAGATTTGCAAAGGAAAAAGGACTCTTCTTCCTCCTTGCAGCCATCAATTGACAGTAGGTCTTCAGCTAGGGTTGGGATCATGAATTGGCTTGATATTGTACATATCTTTTGCTGTGACTCCTTGAGTGCAATGACCATGCCATATCCAGAAGATGGCATTTCACAGCACTCTGTCCCCATTCTATGGCTCTTAACAATTCTTTTAAAATTAATTTTTAATTGAAATAGAATTACATCACTTTCACTCTTCCATCCCTCAAGTCCCTTCCAATGACCTTCCTTTATACTCCTCCTAGTCATGTTCCCCACCTCAAATAGATAGCCTTTTTTTTTGCTTTGATCATTGCTATGCACATACATTTGTATGCATGCATGCATATGCACAAGCACGTGAGAGCACACACATACACACAAACACACACACAAATAAATACAACCTGCTGAGTCCATTTTTGTTGTTTATATATATATGTGGTTTTAGGGCTGACCACTCTGCTTTGGACAGTTAGGGGACTCAGCCATGGGAAGGCCAGTTCTCCTCCCAGCTGTCATTAGCTACCTTTAGTTATTTATCTAGAGTTGAGACACCCAGAAATTTCCCTCTTTCATGTTAACATGTCCATTGATAATGCCTTTGTTCTGATCTTATGTATGCAGCCATTTTTTTTTTTTTTTTTATTTTAAGTAAATTTTATTTTACAACATCATTTAGTTCAACATAATAGCCACAGATTCCCCTGTTCTCCCACTCTCGCCCCCCTCCCCTCCCCCCATCCCACCCCCCATTCCCACCTCCTCCAGATCAAGGTCTCCCTGAGGACCGGGATCGACCTGGTAGACTCAGTCCAGCCAGGACCAGTCCCCCCTCCCAGACCGAGCCAAGTGTCCCTGCATATGTCCCAGGATTCAAACAGCCAACTCATGCAACAACTGCAGACTTCCTGGTATTCTGACTCTTACAGTCCTTCTGCCCTACTTTCCAAGATGGTTTTTGAGCCATAGATGCAGGAGCTGTGATGTATCTGTTGGGGGCTGGGTTTCCCAGTCATCTGTTGATCACTACTTTATGCCGAATTGTGGTTTTCTGTGATGGTCTCCATTTGTAGAGGGGCTTCTATGCTGAAGGTGGTAGTTATACTTATTTGAGGGTATAGGATAAGATTTAGAATGTAGTAAAGAATTATGCTGGTCTAGGAAAGGGTTTTTGTTTGTCTATGGTTCTTATAAGGAGTATTGTCAGCTCAAGTGGCATTAACTTCCTTTAAGATATATGTATGTATACAATTCATTGAGGCTTAATCACTTATTGTTATTTGTCCTCATCCCTCCTCCTCCTCCTTCTGTATTTACTCCCCTCCCGCCTTCCCTGTTGGAACCTTTCCTCTATTGTTCATTTCCCCACTTCATATCACTATATCTTGCTATTCCCCTCCCAAGTCCACCTATAGTCCCTTTATAATTTCATGGTTTCTTTGGTTACCCTTTGTTGTGTGCTCATATCTGAGGCTTTGGAGCTAGGAACAACAGATGAGAGAGAACATGGAGAATCCCAAGAAAACTAAAATTAAATTTACTATACGATCGAGCTATACCACTCCTTGGCATATGGCCTAAAGGACTGGCATACTATTTCATAGATATTTTCTCAGTCCTATTCAAATAGCCAGGAAATAGAAACAACCTAAATGCCCTTCAACAGATGAATGGATAATGAAAATGTAGTACATGTACATAATGGAATATTATTCAGATGCAAAGAAAAATGAAATTTGCATATAAATGGATGGAAGTAGAAAAGATTATATTGAGTGAGGTAACCCAGACCACAAAGAGAAAGCTGCATGTTCCTCTCTGTGGTTCTTAATTCTTTCTCCTCTTTCTCCTAAGATGCTCTCTGAGCCTTGAAGGAGGGGTTAATAGAAATGTTATATCCAATCATTTATTTTCAGGACTTTGATCTGTTATGAGTTTGCATTGACACTACTCACTGCAAAGAGTTTCTTTAACCAAGGTTAAGAGCAGCACAGATCTATGAGTATAAACATAAATATTTAGGAAGTAGTTTGATGACACAACCATTTACTTCTTTGTAGACTACTCCTAGGCAATGCCTAAATTTAAAATTTTTTTCTTTCTACCTTTCAGTGCTGTGATTGAACCTGAAGACTCATACATGCTAGGCAAAGTGCTGTACCACTGTATGACATTCCTACTCCTTTATAGAATCTTAAGTGATATGTTTAAGCATATTAGACAAATGAGCCACACACAGTATGTAACAATTCATTTATTAAACCTGTATCTCATAAAACAACTGTGTGTGGGGAAAACTGACAGAAGTTGAGCTGAGTGTCCTGCAAAACCAAATTTCTCATACCCAGATGGTTTTTTGTGTACTGTAGTAAGAGGTGCTATCCTGGTACATTAGCTTCATCTCCATGGCAACCTAAGTGTAGCACATTTTGTCACTGATGCTTTCCTGCAGAGCTGCTCACAGGGTTACCTATCTCTTTGTGGAGTCTGTATATTGTATATCCCTCCATAGAAATAAGTACTAGAACCTATCCAGTTATTCACATAGAAAGTTGCACCTAGCCTAGGGAAGCAGCTTTATGGGCAGGAAGCAGGAAACATGGCTCCAGAGAACCTTTCAAGGGAGAGAGATTTATTTATAACAGTTCAAGTGATATGCAGAGTGCTTAGAAACAAAATCTTTTGGAACACCTGAGGTGTCCACAATCTCATAGGTCTCTGGTGTATTTATACAGCCAGTTAACCTTCTTGCTAAAGTTGTGTTAGTATAGCCATCAACATTGTCACTTGATGTTTATCAAGCATGATAAAAAAAAAAAAGCTTGTATCTTTTATCTTTTGCTTGATAAAATGTCTCAGCTGACTAAGGCTAAGTGGTTCAAGGCTCTGATTTTCTGGAACAAAGATGCTTATATGTGGTAGACATAAAAGTAATCAGGAGATAGTGAAGTGTTTGCCTTTAAAGCTGAGGCCTGAGTTCAACCCCAGACTTATTATCAAGACAAAGACAAACAGGTGTGGTGGCATATACTTACAATCTCAGTACTGTGAAGATGGAAACCTATGGATCGCAGCCTAGTCTAACCAGCAAGCTACAGGCCAGTGAAAGATGTGTTTTCAAGAAACAAGGTGGGCAGCACCTGAGAAATAGCCCCTGAGATTGACCTCTGAGTCCTGTGTGCACCAGCTTCCCACACAGACACTCAGCCATAGTTCCTTTGCTAAGGTCAGGGTAAGAACACCCCCCCCCCCCCAATTAGGTTTCGGAGTACTATTTGCCATTTGGAGCACTTTTGCTGCTTTTTAATTACATAATTAAAATTATCGTTCATTTTTTCTATCTGATTTGGGAATAGTTAATTAATGATTCCTGAAATGCTATGGCTCAATTGCCTTGTCTCTTAAATTTTATGTTTGGGGAATTTTTAAGTAGAACAGAGAATGGCCTCTCCTCCGCATTACCCAAGAAGAGAGTGGGTGCAGTATCTGTGGAGGGATGTGTTCTGGGACCTGGGTTTGTTTAAAATTCTATAAATGTTCTCAATTCAGTCATTTGCTAATATAGCACAGGATTGAAGGTCCTTTGCTCTTGTTATATTGATGGGAGGTGGCAGCCGTGAAATTTGAATGCAGGCCAACTGTGGCTCTGGAGAGTCTCAGCAATGTTTAGACTGGACATGTCATTTGGACACAGTGTTGACCCTGTATAGAGGGAGTAGTAGAGGGTCTAGGTGCAACCTTGCTATACACTTGGCTCTTTTGTGCTGATAGAAGTAAGAGATCAACTCAGAGAGAAGAACCTGAAGAATAGAGATTCAAAAAAAAGATGTTGGGCAAAGTGTAATAGCTCCCCAAGTGTTTCTGATTTGATAAGGCCTTTTATATTTAGATCTGTGACAGGGAAGAGCTGGTTATGTCCTGCATGAACAGCCTGAGGTGGGGATAACCCTCATGTGAATTTCTAAGCAAGCTGTCCCCAAGGTCCCAAGCAAAAATCCTTGCAGACTATATGCAAGCACTATTCATAGAGTTTATTAAGTTCATTAACACTTAAAGATTGTTTTCTCGTATCTTACAAAGTGTAAATGGTATTTATCTTTCATCATGGAAGAAAATATATTTAAAAGCAAGTGTACCATTTAGGCTGCAAGAAATTGGACACAAGATAGTGCCTATAGATTGCTTATTTTTATTATTTTTTGTGGTAAAATTAAATAACCATCTGCGGTGTATAGATTGGTGGCATTAGTATGTCTTGTTATTGTGCAACCATCACTAGTGTCATATCTAGAACATTTCTCTCCTTCCCAGACAAAAGCGAGGAATACAAGTTTGTCTTCTACCTCAGCTGTTTATAACCACCAGACTGTTTACTCTGTAAGAGAATTGTGGAAGGGAGAAGACACAGGGAGACTGTCTTTTTGGTTGAAGCATTTAAGGTTTTGTTCTTAGTTTGTTCTTGTGATACTTCACAGGACCTAGGGCTTGCTGGTTGGGCAGCTTCCTTGATAAGGTTGAAGACACATTTCCTTATACCAGTGTCTCAGGTGAGGACCATACTATTTTGTAAAATTCCCTTGGAACCTACCTCCAGGACATAAGAGTTTTTAACTCAAATGGAGAATGGGTTTTGTATTTCCACACACATTGCTGATTTCAAAAGCACACGTTATATTTATAACTGTACCTGTTACCATAAATACAATGTGTTCTTTTACCCTGTCAACATTCTGGATTGCAGTAGTAGTGGTTGCGGTAGATGCTGCTTCTGGATGGTTCTTGTTTTTTTCTGAATGCCAGTCCTGGAGGAACAATGTAGAAAACCAGCAGACAAGATTCCCTGCAAAGTGCTCTTGACACCTTGTTTTTTTTTTTTTTTTTAATCGTTTTTTACTTTTCTAAATATTTGTTGTGGTGCTTAGTATGTAGGGTTTTTTGTACTTTGATTTACAGTGTGATTAGCTTTGAAACTATTTGGTTTTGTATATTACAGATCTGTCTTATTCCATAAACCTATAAAAAACTGTTTTCAAGTGTTATTTTTACTAAAGATTAACTCTCTTATAGTGTAATTGCAATTTTTGTAAGAATTAGTTTTAGAGGCTGAGAATATAGCTCAGTTAGAGTAATTTGTCCAGCATGCACTAAGCCTTGGATTTAATCATGATTACCACCTAAAGCCAGTATGATTGTATAATCCCAGCACTTAGAGGTGGAGGCAAGAAATCAGAAGTTCAAGCCATTCTTAGCTACATAGCAAGTTCAAGACCATCTTGGGTATTTGAGAAATTATCTTAAAAAGGTTTTTAAATTGATTTACAGTTAGTAAACTTTTATTGGTATGTTTAATTAGGGAAATGGACAGAAAGAACAGGCCACATCAAGCTTCTGGCCAGGGAGGACTTGAAATAAAACATATGATCAACAGTAATTTTATTTTATTTTAATTTTTTGGTGGGGTGGTTAGGCGAGTTTTTGATACTGGGTTTCCTTAAGCAACCTGGACTGGCCTTAAATTTGCTGTGTAGCCCAGACTGTTCTGTGAATTTGTGATTATTCTGCCTAACTCTACATGTGCTAGGATTACAGGTGTGTGTTACTATGCTCAGTGAAACAGTGAATTCTTAATACTCTTTTGATTTATTACGCAAGCTCTTTATTTTCAAGTACAGTGAAATCACTATTAAAAAGGTAAAGTATACTAATAATTAAATGGTTAATGTTGTTAATCTGTGAAGGGTTTATTCCAGTTGATAAGAAATGCTATAAGATTTCAGTAGATAGAATGAAAAATGGCATGAAAGATGATTCAGAGATAAGTGTAGCTCACTAACAAACATCAAGTTTTTTGTCTTCCTATCTTTTGTGTGTGTATAGTTAGCAATTTTACGAATATGCATTTCAAAATCTTCATATTAATGTAGTATTTTAACAGTAATTAGTGGCTACCATCATCTTGTTAGATTTTTAACTTTAATTAAATTAACAAGGTTTATTCCTTTCTGGATAATAGTAAGGTTTGTAAGGTTGTTTGTCTAGAGACTGCCCCCTCTTGCCAAAAAACCACAAAACCAAAACAGAAATCATAAGTACCTAAATGTGGCCATTTTAACTTGGATTTGAAGGAGGAGAAGCCTGATGATTTCAGTTTGAGAGACCTAAGTCGTTGACCTTCTACTGTCTCCTGTGTTGGGTTGATATAGAATAGAATCCAAAGTCGTAGCCCTTAATGATGAAGATCTTTAGGAAACATTTTTCTATTCTCCAGAGTATTACAGACTAGAAATAGAAAGAGCACGAAGATTCAGAGATAAACTCAACTCTGAAAGAGACCTGCCACATCATGTGGGAAAGAATCTCAGTTGTAGCCCGAGCAGCAAAATTTATGACTGCCTCTGTATTGACTCAGTAGTGGTATTCCTTAGCTTTTTTCAGCATCACCTCCAATGTCCCTCTCACTTTGTCATAGCTCAGGCAAAACAAGAAGCCTGGTTGTAATAGGTGTGACATTTTTTCTTGCATGTTGTGACCTATTTGATAAGCTGAGGGTGTGGAGTGCTTACAACCAGGCAGTCTAAATGCTTGATCTCTCTCTCTCTCTCTCTCTCTCTCTCTCTCTCTCTCTCTCTCTCTCTCTCTCTCTCTCTCTCTCATTTATTTAGTAGCTTCTTTGGGAATTAGCTGCTTTTGCGAAGGAAGCATGTATGCATTGATTTGTTTTGTTTGAGATGGGGTCTCATGTAGCCTAAGGTGGCCTGGAACTCTCCTTGAGGCTGAGAATGACCTGGAACTCTTGATCTTCTTGCCTTCACCTCTGGAATACTAGGATTACAGGAGTGTGTCACTGTGTATAGTTTGTGATGCTGGAAATCAAACCCCTCCAGCACTTTGTGTATGTTAAGTGAGCAACTACCAACCAAGTTACAATCTAGCATGCTTAATTAAGAGGACTGGAAATAGATGCCAGGATGACAATTCTTATTTAATGAATGCATGCTAAAAATCAGTTTAAAAGGGTCTTTTAAAAGAGTGTGTGTGCTTGCTGTTGTGGAGACTTTATCCTCCAAAGCAGGGATTCTGCACCAGGTGGGACTGAGGTACCTGATGGTTTCTGTTTCCTTTGGATGATTTTCGTCTTTCACAGTCAAGACGAGGTCAGGTTTACTCATCCCAGTTGGCCTTCTTCCCTTATTGCTTGATCATGAAACATGAGACTTGACCTTTAAATCTGGATAAATGCTTACAGCTTGTGGATGTTTAATTCAAATGTGAACCCAATGTACTGATTGCTAAGGATTAACTAAAATTGCCTTTTTTGGGGGAGGAGGGAGAGGTGTTGCTCATCTTATGTCACTACAAAAATATGTGGTATTATCGTGTGGCATTGTAATTCTTTCTGGAAAAAATTTAAGTATTAGCCAGTGGTTTTGAAAATAGTGTTTTTGGAAACACTTCAAGATAGAGTACAGAATTCTGTGGTAACTTGAGAAAAAGAAATGGTTTGAGATCTTCACCTTCCCTGTTTGAATTTCACATTTTCTCTTCCTATCTGTGCAGAAGCTATTTGCTGGAAAGAAGGTTTAATCAATACTGAGTCATAGGTTTCACTTCCAAAAAATACTACATGACTGTCTTTCAGCACTTTTTCCTCATGTCTTCTACCTTACAGGGTTCCAGGATTACAATTAACTGAATTCTGAATTCAGTGGCTGGCTCAGCACCTGTTCTGAAATCAAATCCTCCCAAAACTTGCCTCTTAGTGCTGTGTTATTAATAGGAAATGGAGTGGGCTGGGAAGGGAGTTGCAGGTGTAAGTATCTCACAATGAATATAAAACATAAGAGGTGGAGCTCTTCTAAGAAAAACAAGAGGGAGTCTAGAGACAGTCAGGAAAAGGGCCTGTGATAACAGATTGAAATGATGCTGTCACAAACTAGGGAGGCAGAAAGGGCAATCTTTGGGGCTTTCAAAGAAAGCACATACCCTGACCTTGGTCTTCTGATTTCAGAGATGAGAGAGAAGACATTTCTGTTGTGTACATCCAGTCTGTGAGATTTGTGGCAGAAGCCCTGGGAAATGGCATCCCTCTGAAAACATTACGCTCCAATCATGACTGGGACAGTTTACATGAGGATAGGAGAGAAATGTTGCAACAGTGTCAGATGCCTGCGTATTTTTATCTTTGGTGAAAGATTTCTGAGAATAAACCATTATAGCAAGTAAGATGTACATTGTCACATTCTTTATGTCACAAACAGCTATTTCTTAAGCACTTTTTTTGGTATTCTCTTTAACATGGTATAGAAGGATTGGATATAAGTGTGTGGTTCAAGTTGGCCCCAGCTCACATAGCCTCTGAGGTTTCATCTTAAGTTTCTTCTTAAATTAAAAAAAAAAAAAAAGGAAACAAGTGAATATAGAAGTAAAGAAGTTAGAGAATAAAACCAGCTGTGAATATTATAGCATTAGACTCTTTATGACTTTGTATAGGTGTCTCAATCACTGTAGTGTGAACAATAGCCAATGAGTGGATTAAAAAACATACAGATTTGCAGGGAAGCTCTTAAACCAATCACTATACAGTGACCAAACCAAATGTTGGCCTCATTAAGGAATCTAGATGCAGGTGACTTCAGTGTAATAAGTTCATGTCCTCAAGGAATTGAGGTCTAATAAACCAGTTAGGACTTTGAGTTTGCAAGGAGCTCATGGATTAAAGATACAGAGGTTGACTGTCTTTATTATCTCTGGTCTTTTTGGCTCCTGTCTCCTAATGGCTTTCTGCATCTCTGTTGCTATCTTCTATCTGTCCTTAATCAAGAAGGGATGGCTGTGCAGCAAAAACTCTTATCTCACATTGTAACCTAGGCTGGCCACCTCAAACTCTATTTGATTCACCTGTCTCAGCCTCCTGAGGGTTGGGATTAAAGGAATGCACCACTACACTTGTCTGGTAACTATGATTTTTTTTCTTGCAGCACATAAACATATTAATATAATTGGTCATGATACTATTGATTCTCAAGATTGAATCATTTGAGGTTTTTGTTTTTGTATTTTATCTTTTGAGAATTTCATTCATGAATATAATGTTCTGGTCTAAACTACCTCTTCTTATCCCTTTCCTTCCCCCTTCCTATGTTCTCTACTACTTATAAAATTATAAAAGTATAATTTTAATGTAAGAATTTGAATATGTTTCATCTTTCCCTCTGCTTAGCTATGGTGAGATCTGTTCTGTTTGTTCTAAGACTTTATAGAGGACAGAGTCAATTCTGATCCTTTCTTACATTTGGACATTAAAAAACAAAATCATATTTTGACATTTCTATAAGCTGGAAGAGTGGATGAGATCTCTGCTATGATACTTCATGTCACTGAATTAGAGCAATGTTTAGTTCAAGAATGGACTTTACTTGCTTAGATAATAATGTCCCTTTACTTGCCAATGAGAAGATGCTGTGCTGAGTTCCCTGGTAGAAAAGTTTCCAGATTTTTTTGTTTTTTATTTGTTTTGTTTTGCTAACAGGACCACTTCTGGAAGTTATTCTGGACTTATACTATGAGACTGCATCTGTATAACAGAGAATGAAAGATGATTTAAAGCCCTGGAAACTAGTTTTCATGAGAAATGGAAATCTCAGCCCACCTAGGATATTTGAGCTGGGGGCACATGGGGCTCCTCAGAGGATGGGCTGGAGCAAATGGATGGAAGCTGCCAAGAGGAAGGACTTAATACTTGTTGAGATTCACATCCATTCAACAGAAATTAGGCTACTGATGGAGGTACTTCTTACTAGAATGGCCCAGAGATATCAATGCTTTTAGGAGATTGCTGTAAAGTGGAGGAAGAGAAAACACTAGGTTGCTCCAAGGCTTCTTTTGGTCTTACAAAGGTTTTGAAGCATCTAGATCAAGAAGCACAGTGCTTCTAATAATGCTGTGTAGTACTTAGAGCAGTGGCCCTCCACACTGTAGACTAGATCTTTGGCTAGACTTTGTGGAGTCTGTTGGTACCTGTGTATACCTAATTTGTCAGTTATGGTATTATAACTAGATAAAGCTGATTCTTCAAATTTTCTAGTAAAATTATAGGGCACTTCTGGTGGAGCTTGGCAACTTATACCCTGCCTTTTTAGTAGAGTTACCTGGAATCTTGTGTGCATTTCTTCCTCCTCCCAGTATGTCTGTTTCCTCAGCATTGGTGAGCATCTCATGGTTTTCCCATTTGAGGTCTTTGGAACCTGTTTTTTAAAACTCCTTGAGTCTGATACACATGTTGGCCTGACCACAGATGGCCAGTATCTGTTGGCTTTCAGATTTTCCCCTAACCATATAGCAGACCCAAGAATTTCTCATATCCTACTGTCAAAGTCTTTTTGGTCTCTACACATAGGGTAGCACAGCTTCTGCTTTCCTGTACTCTGTGTGCCTCCCTTTGCTGCCAAAATAGATGCCAAGGAACAACAGCTGGACTGAAGGCTCTTGAAGCTTATAACTGTTACTTATATCTTCATAAAGTCTGATTGCTTTATTTGTATTAGTAGCATTTGAGTTTACCTTCTTTTGTTTTTGTACAGCCATGCTTTAAAACTGACATTGATATCCTGTCTTCCTACCCTTGAGCACACTGGTCAGCCTCACATAAAAATCAGATGTTTTTCTTGCCCCCTTTTTTATTTTTCCCTCTGGCCTTAAGTTCTAATAAAACAGCTGTTGTGAATTGGGCACTTGATGACTTTTCTGTAAATAAAGCTGAAATCCTAACTAGTAACAATTGTTTCTCTCCGGGAATCTGGAAAACTGTTTTGAATCAAGCCCATAGCAAATACACCCAAACTAAGGTTTCCTCTGATTGCTTGGTATCTGTTTTAACACCTTTTAGTCTCTCCTCACGTCATATCTAATCATATGAGAAGTGGGACTGTGGAATAAAATACCACATGCACTAGCAAGTCAAGGAATATTTGGGGCTATTATTTAGCTGGGCAGAGGTATTCAGACTCAACTGGCAGTGCCATGTGACTTTGAAGAGCTGGTGAGTTTGTTATCCAAATTTGGACAGAGCTGTATTGTGTAACTGACATCAGTAGAGATTAAATAGCTTAGGCATGGGGTGGGTAGGTTAGGAGAAGCAAGGAGGATGACAAGAAAACACCTGCTAGATGTGAAGCTTTACATTTGGAATTTGTTGGCCAAGAAATGCACTAAACTTTTTTCTTCATACCAATTTAAATCCATTGCAATGAAAATCTTAAAATAAAATCTTTTTGAGGTTGAGTTACCTTGGATTATGTGACTCCTTAATTGAAGTGACAGCCAACTCTTATCTCTTCATAGTCCTCTCGCTGGAGTCTTCTTATTAATGTTTTCCTTTCCAACTTTGTTAGTGATCCTTTTCTCTCTTCTCCCCTGTTATCCAACCTCTGGGCTTGTTGTCAGCTTCAGCATACAGAGTGTCAGGAAAATAGGCTTTTTTGAGAAATGTCTTTTATGTCTTTTAAGGATCGAAACAAAGAAGAAAACAAACAGGAAACACATAGCAGTGAAAAGATACCTTGAGAACTTGGAGGGTTTCCTCCTTTCCCCCTCTGCTTCATGATTATTTCCTTCTCCTTGGATGTAAAAACTTTCCTCATCTCTGTAAGTTTGAATAAAACAATATGAAAAGTTTTAGTCAAGAAGCATTACATGTATTTATACAAATACTCCCTACATACTCTTAAGCTGGTAGGTATGTTGCACAGGGGCAAGAATGAAGGTTCGGGGCTTGGAGTGAATTCCAGCCTTACAGCCAATTTCCATTAGAATGTTGAGCTACAAATTGAGACCTTGTTTAAAAAAACAAAACAACAAAAGCCATGGTACTCAAATTGAAAATGTTAACCTTTGGTAGATTGTGGATAAACAAATGTGAGCAGTAGATTAATAGTGATAAATTTTTAGTGTGTATGAATGCTTTAAGTGTATTTTTATTTAATTATGACATTATTAAATAAAGGGTACTGTATTAGGGCAAAAGGCTGCTATTACAAGAATACTTATAAAACAAAGTAGTTTCCATCAAAATTGTTTAAGGGACATGTTCTAGGTCATGACTCTGTTCCATACAGCTGTCCAGAGATACAAATTCCTCCCTGAATTCCCAAGGTCAGAGCAGAGTACTCTTATCATGTTGTGTGGTTGAATGTGAAGGCTCTCTTGATGCTGGTGGAAATAAGAAAGAGATTGGATGGGAAGTTTATAGCCAAAGCCATCAATTCAAGTAGTTTAGGAATAAGGAATAGCCATGCATTGGAAGATGGGATAATAGATGTATACATACCTACATGTATGAGTATGGAGGTCAGAGATAACCATCATATTTATGCTTCACTCACTCTCGACCTATTTTTTTTTAAATTTCTGGGAGATTGTATATATGTTAAAGTTGTCATTATATATAGCTATATATAGTAATGCATAAAAACATTAATATAGTAATATAGTTATACATGTATACACACACACACACACACACACACACACACACACACACACACACAATGAGCATTTACCTGAATGATATGTCTGTGTATCATGCACATACAATGCCAATGGAGGCCAGAAGAGGTCTGACCCCCTAGGACTTGAGTTAGAGTTGTAAGTCTTCATGTCGGTGGTCTAAGTTGAATCCCAGTGTTCTGGAAGAGTAGCAAGTGCTTTTAACTGATGAGCCATTTTTCCAGCCCTCTGTCTTTTTTTTTTTTTTTTTTTTTTTGAGAAAGTTCTCCTTGAACCTGGACTCACTGTTGGCTAGAATGGCTGAGGAGAAAGCCCCAGGGACCCTCCTGTCTCTGTGATCTCGAGAGAATCACAGAGATCCATCACTCTGCCTAGCTTTTAAAGTGAGTGTTCAGGATCTGAATTTAGATCCCCATGCTTGTATGGGAGGTACTTGGCTGATTTGAACCATGGCTTCAGACTGGGTAAGTAGTAGGTTTTGAAGACCATCTGGCAACATCTCCTATTCGTCTGGTGGATAGGAATGTAAAGAAAAGATTGATTATGTTGTAACAGGCTATGCTTTTTCTTTCAAAGTAGATTTAATCTTCTTGTTGATTTCTACTGTGAAGATTAGTTTGGATCCTACAGCATTTTAGAAGGGCAACGGATTGGTATATGTTTCTTGATCTGGTTTAACCATTGTGTTCTATAGCTCTCTTTGCATCCATGTAGTAATTTGCTAGTATATAGATTATTTGTAGAATTATATTCTGTGGTAGTTACTTCTAGTAAATCTTTGCTACTTCTTGGATGTTTAGGGGAAAAGTGTAACATGACATTTCAAAATTTTCTTTTTAAAATTCTTATTTCCAAAAGTTACACCAAAATTAGAGAAAGTATAATAAAATTTATAAAAGTAGTGATAGAGATAGAGGTTAGAGATTTTTGGGCTGAGTATAGCAGTGCTTCCCGTAGTCTTAGCTAATCTGGAATGTGACCTAACATCAGGAATTGTGGGCAAAACCTGACTAATAGAGTGGGACCTAATTCTGACCAATCAGCATTGTTTATGTGTATAAGGTCATAGATATTATATAGTCAAGATAGCTCCACTAGATCTAAGTCTGTTAGGAAGGCAAGATAAACAGCCATAGGTGGGTTTGCCATCCTTAGCCATCTCAGAGGTCATTGTGAGCTGAGCTATGAACTTGGTGAAGGCTACAAAGGTGTAAATAATTTAGTCCTTACAGGATTAAAGGACTGGAAGTAGGGAGTGACAGCACTTTGGGTAGATTCTCATGTCATGTTAGATTATTACTGTCAGAATACCTGCCTGCTAGTATACCCATTACCCCACTGACTTGAATGCATCCAGTTTAATCCTTGCTCTCTACGACCTTCCTCCTGTCACCTTCTGGGTATCCTAAGTATGTTTTTTTTGTTTGTTTGTTTGGTTTTTTTTTTTGCTTGTTTTGTTTTTTAAGAGATGTTTGTGAAGTTACTTGTTTCATACCATCCAGCTGAACACTGTTAGAGCTGGGTCTCTGAGCCTTTCCCTTGTCACAGTGTTACTTGAGCTGCTTAGATGAGTTACACATCAGAGCATTGCATTGACTCCTTGGGGGAGATGCTGCTCCCATAAAGTAGGGAAGTAAGTAGTCAGAATGAAAGTTTTAGAGTTCAGATATTGACGTAAAATAAAATGCCTTTGGAAAGTTACTCATGTAGAAATAGTTTTAGCTATTTCTAGTTAATGCTGATGGGTTCTTGACATGGTAGAATATTCTTATTTGATATGCACTTTATGAAGCAGTCTTGAGATATAATACAGGGTTAATTCTAAATATGTTTAAACCTGTTTTTTTTAAAATAAATTTTTGTTATTAAATGATAGGATTTTAGTTTGGTGGTTAGAGCTGGAGATGTGATTGGAAAATTATTGATATGATAACATAGCTGTCCAATATTGATTCTGGGCCATCAGCAGACAGTTTCTGTGTGTATGAAAAGGAATTGTAATCATGTCCATAGTGGTGTTACTTAAAATACCTGGCTTTTTTTTTGTATTTAGCATATAAATAGACACATGCACATCTCCATGTTAAGTAGGTATTTTAACTTATATAAGCTTGTTTTATGCAATGAAATAAAACTTTATTAGCATAAAAACAATAGCTGGGCATTTCCTTACTGCCCACCAGTGACTTTATAAGTTGAAGCTAAATTGCTTGTAGGTTGATGCTGATTACTGGGCCTTTTATCCTTTCTTGAACAACAGAGAGCTGTTTGTGATGCACATTCTACTGCATTTTCCTGCTCTTGATGATCCTTAGTATCAGTTAATTCTATTTCAGTTAAATTCTCTGTTATAGACTTATAGAAGTTCTACATTCACTTACATTTTCATTCTATTTGTAAGTTCAGTGCACATGAGAAAAAGAATAGGAGTGCAACAGAGTGATTCAGGCAATTAAGGAGAATCTTGACACCAGTGCTGCAGTAAGGGAGGTAGTATATGGGAGTGTTCACTCTGCCCTCTGTAACCTCCATCAGAGCTCCTGGCAGCAGCATCTAGGGGATACAGATTCCTAGATAAGGACCTTGATGCATGAAATCTGAGGTGGGTTTGAGGGCACTGGATTTACTCTCCTCCAGAAAATTCTGCCCCAGTGTAAGAATCCAGAATCTAGACAAATGCCTTAAACTCAGTATTTCTCTCCTCTAAGAAACTTAATATCCACTATAATGAAGATTAAATGGTGTAGCTAGGTAGGTGCCTCAAAGGTGCTCAGCATGCCCACAAAGTAAGGTGTCTGTTGTGTAACCCTTGTCTGAATTAGGCACCAAGATACTCAATGTGATTTACTGCTGAAGACCTATGAAAGCATTCAAGGTCTTCCAGAGTGTTCTGTCCCTTGTCTCCTTTGCTTTTATAGTTGGGAAGATGTAACACGAATTGCTAAACAGTTTTATTAATAAACAAAACAAAACAAGAGCCAGATATTGGGGGTGAAAGCTGGAAGATCAGAGAAACAGAACAAGCTACAGCCAACCTCACCTCACCAACTCCTCAGCCCATCCTGTTTCCATGAATCCTCAGATTGAAAACCTCGTAATCCTCACCCCTGAGGGTTTCAGTTGAACTGCTGCTTAGTTCCTTTCTTCTTGCGCCTTATATACCATTCTCTACCCAGCCATGTCACTTCCTGGGATTAAAGGCATGTGTACTTTGCAAGCAAAGGCATGAGATCTCAAGTGCTGGAATTAAAGGCGTGTGCCACCACTGCCTGACTCTGTTCCAGTGTGGCCTTGAACTCACAGAGATCTATGAGTTCTATGAGATCTATGAGTATGACATCTATGTCTAATCTAGTGGCTGGCTCTGTCCTCTGATCCCCAGATAAGTTTATTAGGGTTACACGATATATTACCACATTTAGGTACACAGTATATCACCACAGAAAGACTCTTCCTCTAATAGGTTCACTCACTGTAGAAGGATATGTAGTCTTCACCTGTTTTGTTCAAGTCGTTATCATATAAATTTCATCATTCATAGGTAAGATGAATTTGATTTGGTATGTTTGAGGTATTTCTTCTGTCTTTTTATAAAATTTTCAGTCAAAAATTTTAATTCTGGATCAGGAATGGTGAACGAGGCCTGTAATCCCAGCATGTAGCAGCATAGGAATGTATTCATCAGGTTTGCAATTAGTAACCTAATGTGTGACTATTTGCAACATTCTCAAAGAAGCAATAGTGCATGGGAACAGTGAAAAACTCAGTGGTTGTTGGATTAATGGGGCAGAGATTAAATAGGTGGAACACAGAAATATTATTTTTACAGTGTATTTTGTTTTGATGCCATACTTGGCATCATACATTTGCCTAAAGTAATGGAGTGCTGTATTAGTCTTCCATTCTGATGAAAGACCTGAGCAACATCAACTTAAATGAGAAATTCTTTAACACATGGTTTTCAGTCCATGGTCAATTGTCTTGTTTGGTTTAAGGTCTATGACTTAGCAGAATTCTTTGTCATGGGAATATGTGTACCTCACAAGAAGCCAGCAAGCAAAAACAGAGGGAAAGAGGCATATATATTTCTAAGGCCATGCTCTGATGATCTTCTCCAATTAGGCTATACTTCTTAAAGTTCCTACCACTTTCCAATAATACTTAAGCTTGAGACAAAGTCTTCAAGTTTTAGAGAACATTAAGAAAACTTTTATAAATTTATTATGGGTTTGTGAGCTCTTGTTGTGTGAGTTTCCTTGGAATATGTGAGCCAAATGTTTCTTTATTCCCCACAGGGCACTGAAGACAGATCAAAGAAATGATACCACCTAAGTCTGTCTTAGTAAACTAGTGTCTTTCTTAGGATTATTTACAGGAGCATGTATGACTCAAAGGCACCTACATCCAAGAAACCCACCAGCATTGGGTGTAAAAGTTGGCTCCTAGGTGCTGCTGTGTGATTTGTGAAAAGCTTGTCTGCAAGACTAGTGGGGAGAGTTTCTTCTCTGCTTGTACAACTCTATGGGAAGAATCTTTTAAATCTTGTAACCTTCAGGATCTTTTTGAAACTTTATAAATTTCATCAACTTCTTGAATCTTATGACCCTCCTCCTTCTTCAGTGGGGAGAGGAGGTGGGGAGACTGTTTAAATTAGGAAGAAACAGGGTGAACAACAGCCCTGATATAAATTATAGATGTGGGATGATATGTTTGTCAGTGTAGATTCATCACTTGTACAAATGTACCATTCTGGTATAGGTCATTGATGGTGGGAGAGATTGCTGTATAGGTATAAGATGGGTATGGCAATCTGTGTACTTTGAAGTAAATTTTACTATGTATTTAAAACTACTTTAAAAATAAAGTATACTTAGAAAACAAAGTGTAACCACAGTGCTAGCCAGAAAAAAAATATCTGTGCGGATGTTGCCAGTATGTGCAGGATTCTCTGTTGACATACTAATATATAAATTATTCATAATTTGAATCTGACTCTAACTAATGGAGAGATTAATTACAGTATCAGTTTGCTTCAGAATTGCTCGGGCTAAGATGCTTTTCTCTTGGCTTCTTACCTTACAGCTCAGGTGACTTCTATTGTCACAGTACCAGCTGCCGCAGAACTATACTGAGGACAAGGCTGATATGAAACTAGAACTCTCAGCTTCGTTGTGTGTCAGGAATAAATTGCTAAGCCAATTTTATTATTTTAAGCAGATGAGCCAGTCTTTGACTCCATTAGCTCCTGCCACAGCAATAATTGCTGCAGATCCTTATAGGACCATCTTGACTTTGACAGCTAGAAGGCCTGATTTCAGGGGTGTCTGAGAATTTGTATGTTCAACAAGTGCTTACATACAGGATAGTTGGTTTCTAGTTCAGCTTCATAGGTACACTGACCGGATTGGTCTACTGATAATTAAACATCAATCTACCCTGCTTAGACTCTCAGTTGTGGTTTTGAAAATTGTATGTGAATATTCACTTCTTCTCGTTACAATATTTAGGTCATTTGGGTTGCCTTGGTCAGCCTTAATATAGGTGCTTAGCCTTACTGTAACTTGATATGCCACGTTTTGTTGATACTCATGGGAGACCTTTCCTTTCCTAAACAGAAACGGGAAGAGGAGGAGTGTATTAGGGGGTTGGAGGGAAGAAAGGAGGGAGGGGAAACTGTGACTGGGATAAATAAATAACTTTTTAGAAAGTTGGGTCATTTGGATTGTATATTTGAAAATGCTGCAGTTTAAGCATTCATGATAAATTTGCACATTGCATTTATGTAAAGCCTTAAAGCTTCGTTATTTATGTTAAACCTTTCTGAGTTTTATAAAATTGGTAGTGTATTACATCCATTTAATTAATAGTTATCAGCAAGTTTAAATTTGATTGCTTAAATTCATTGAATTTAAAATGTAAAATGTGCTCAAGAATGAATGTCACAGCACGTGCCTTATGGATGAATGTCAATTACATTATTATCACATACAAACTTACTTCTGTTTTTTCCTTCTTATTTGCATGATTTTATGCACAAATGTGTCAATATTTAGGAAAATAGAATGTTTTTTAATTTTCATGTTGTTACTGAACTCTCATTCCATTCCCCCTTAAGTTTACTTGTGATGATTTTGTTAGTGTACCTCAGTTGTAAGTTTCTGTGTGGTGTTTCCATCATGTCAGCCGCAGTGTCAATGTGAGCTGGTGTACACTTTCCTTGATGCAGGTCCTGTGTGTAAGTTGTTGCTGCTCTATCTCATTTCCTGTAGCAGTCTTCATTCAGAAATGGTGGCTCACTGAGATGTCATAGTGGCCTTGGAAAATTTACTGCACAACCATTTCAGTATAATTTACTAATGTAATTTCACCTTGTGAGTGGTGCTCAGCATGAACTTGGTTATGTATGTGTTTTTACTCCAGGAAAACACATCTCTTTCTCCCTGGATTGAATTTCACACTTTGATTGTATAACATTTCAAGTCTAGAGCAAGGCTTTTGGGGGCAGAAGTAACCATTGAAAGGTATATTGTCTACTTTAAGGTGGTTCAAGGTTCTAATGTCAGCACATGTCAATTTACTTCTAAAATTGAATCAGATAGCAGCATCAATGAGACCTGGATTCTTCTAGATAAGTTAGACACACTTAGCAGTAGTATCATTTTGTAACCTGGTGTACAGAGGGAGAATAAGAAAGATAAGATCCAGTTTCTGTCCTTAAACTCCCCGTTTTATACTAGAGAACAATGGATTTCTGTAAGTTTAGGTTAAACTTTCACAGTGGAGATGATTTGGAGGTTCCTTGCAGAGGCTGTGAGAGGCAGCACTGTGTGAAATTATACCTCCTGAAAGCCTTGTGGTGGCAGGTAGCAATAAACATGGCTATGTACCTGTTGTCTTTCTATTGGATGAAGTCCTGTTTTGTTTGTTGCTGTATCCGTGATGCCTGGGGCAGGGTGGGTAATCCAGAAATAATCACTGGATGGACAGTGGTGAGAACAAGCAAATTCATGACCCTGGAAAGTTTATAACTGATACAGGCTTGGTTTGTCTCTATTTGATGGCTCAATACTACCTTTCAATCTCTGAGTTGCACTTACTTTTATTGTACCCTCATTGGTGTCTGCTCATCCACATCTGTCATGGCATAACTGCCAACAGCTCAGAACATACTTCTCTATGTCTCCTTCAAGGATGCAGGGCAACAGGTTGGTGAGGTTGGCTTAGTGGCAGACAGAGGCCCATCCCAGCACTAGGGCCAAGAAAAAACATTAGGTGCTTCATTATACTGTCTTGGGCAGCAGACTAGCCTCACTAGGAATGGTTTGGCTACAGGAAGATGTATGTTTAGGAAAGTTTGCATGCTAGTAGCAAAATAGGAAAGAAGTAGCCATTGCATGAGCAATTTAAAGTGTGCAGTTAATTACACGTGTAGTAGAACTTAGCATTAAGTTATTGATATAGACAAATAATGAAACTACCTTTAGACTTAGTATATTGATCTCAAATGGTCTCTCTTTCATTTAATCGTCACAGCCATTTGCCTACAGAGTACAAAAGATGAAGACCAAGTCTGGATGTCATTGCAACATAGAGGGATTTTGTATAATTTACTAAATTACTTATTTTCAGATCTTACTAAAAGATTTTTGTCCTAGGGAGATGGCTCAGCACAAGGTACTGAGTTCAGTCCTGGCACCCACATAAATAGATGAGTGTGATGGTATGTGCTTGTAATTCCAGTGTTCGTAGGTAGATACAGAAGGCTCTCTGAGGCCCTCTGGGCATTCAGTGTGGCTAAATGGTGAGTTCCACGCCAATGATAGGTGGCTCTCAAAGGAGGTGGATGACATTTCTGAGGATTATATCAGAAGTTGTTCTCCAGCCTCCACATGCACACACATTCATATGCACCTGTATGATATGAACATGTATGTATGTGTGTGCATCACACATACATATATACACAAAGATTTTAACAGGAAATTTAAATTCTAGTATATTTCAGTAGGTTTGCTGAAAGATAGTACACACCCAAGTGTGGGTGTGGGTTAATCACAACAGTCACCGATACAGAGTTTTAAACCATTTGAAGGTCTCAGTTTCTGGGAAAGAGTAGTCATGTCCATGTGCAGAATAATGGAACTCAATGTCTGATCTGCTGAGGCTTCCATAACAAAATAACACTGACTGGGTACTAAAAAATCAGGAAGGAGAAGTCTGAGAGGACTGGGTGATCTAGGTAGGGTATCTTCCAGGTACAGATGGACCAACTCTTGCTATATTGTCATATGTGGAAAGCTGCCAGTCTTTCTGTGAGGACAATGATTCCATTTGTGGACTGTGAATGAACAACATCCCCCATAGAATATGTGAGCTTCAGATATGTGAGCTTGGTCCCCAGTTAGTGACAATTTGTTGAGAGGTTTAGATATGGCTTTGTTGAGGAAGTGGGTCACTAGAGACGGGATTTGGGAGTTTAAAGCCTGGTTCCGCACTTCCAGTTTGCTCTCTCTTCTCTGCTTGTGGTTGAGGATGTGAATTCTCAGCTTTCTGCTCTGGCTACTATGCCTTCCTGCCATGCCTACTGCAGCCATGCCATGATAGACTCTTAACCCTCTGAAACAGCCAAGATAACCTCTTTTGAAGTATTTTTGGTCGTGGCATTTTATCATAGCAACAGAAAAGTACCCAACACAGAAGTAACTAATACAAAAGTAATTAATACAGTATACCTTCATGACCTATCCCTCTTTTAAAGCCCCTGCTTCCTGATATCATGGAAGGCTAACATTTCAAAGTTTGGTTTCTCTGAGGATGCAAACATTGAGAACATGATTGGCATCCTGTTTGTATGTTCATAGGTTAGGTAATATTGGAGGTGTAAAATACTTTCTTCAGGGCATAGTGAGGAATAGTGTGGTGATTACCACATTGGGTTTCATCAAGTGGAATGTAGTCCTGGTAATAGTAGTTACTATATAGTCTGACCAGCTTTATTTATTATAAAAAAGTATACTAAATATGGAAGAGGGGCAGTAGCAAGAGACTACTTAGTAGCTGGAGATGATAGAGATCAAACTTCTAAGGGAAGCCAATGGGGGATGTTCTGTGAGTGTGTGTCAGGTGCTGACTGGTTCTACAGTGACTGTGCACTTACCATCACTTGTGAGCCAGTATGTTTCAGGAAGTGAGTAAACATGTTGCTTTAATTAAAAAGCTAGAGTATCTTGATAAAAATGTCAAAAAATGAAAAGCAAAGGAAGGGAAGAAGAATGGCTGAGATTCTGAATCACTTTATGTTGCTCAGACCACCTGTTTCCCATGTCTATTTCTTTCATGCATGTGATAGAAGGGCTCAGTACTGCTCAGCTGCCAATGATCCAATAATTTGAAGTCCTTGGAGACTTTTTTTTTTTTTAAAAAAAATAAAGCATGTTTAGTAACACAGTAGAGATAAGTAGATTTTTCAAGTAGGAATAGTTATGTTTATTGAGTCATTATCTGACTCTCATGCAGAATCTAGAGTCTTTGTTAAAATTGAGGTTTAGATTTTCTTTTTTGCCTTCTCTTAAGAATTTTTTAAAGCTACAAATAAGAACACATGAAAGCTGAAACACTGGCAGCATGGAGGTCTAGAAGCAATGTGTTCTTCGTGGGGACTCTTGGAAGGCTCTGCAGGGATGTGGACTGCCATGGCACCTCTTTCCCTTGGATAGTCTTCCTTGGCTCTCAGATTGAAAGCCACTGGGCAACCCTGGTCACCTACCTGATAGATAGCAGAGCAAGGCCTGGGCACAAACCATGACTGGTCCAAACATGTACAGCAATGGACACAATCCTGATGCCCATTCTTCTTGTCTATTATATTTCTGGATTTTCATTGCACTGTAGATGTTACTTGTCCATTTTCAAGGACCCTAGACTATAAGTGAGTTGTTAAAACACAGAAGGCTTAAATACCAATCATCCTGAATTTTTCATCTCTCACTCAGCCCTGGATAACGGAGAACAAACCCACCTTCATAGTCATCAAATTCTACACACTGTCATTCCTATGACAGGAAGGCCAGAGAAGAGAGCAGGAGCTAGATATCCAGTCTTATCAGATTTTTCAGAATGACTTTTCTGTTTGTTTGTGAGCTTGGAAATGGAAACCACTCTACTTGGTCAGGTGGTCTCTGAGATGCCTGCCCTGTCCCAGAATGAGCAGTTTACTTTGCACAGTTTCTTAGTGATGAATGTTTACTAAAGGGTGTAAAGGCAGTGAGATTTTCATTGTGAAACCATTGCAGGCTTATTCCTGGAAGGAGGCTTGTCGAATTACTTATGGGCTAAGTGTTTATGTTTTAGATGCCTTAGACATCTTTTAAAGCTACTTTGACATACCAGAAATCAGCCTGTGTTTGAAAAATCACCTTTAAAGTACCTAGGAGAGGGATATGCTTCTGCTGATAAAATAATAACCATGTATTAAAAATGCCAGACAAAAATGGTCCAAATGTTAACACTCTGTTTTGCATTTCCTATCCATTTATGGTTATTTTGGAATTAAAATTTTAAAAGATTTTGTTACAGTTTTGATTATGGACAAATTACCATTACAACTCAGCTGCATTCATAACACTTTAAAGAACTAATTGGATTATGTTATTTGTTAAATCTTCCTGAGGCATTTTGCATAGTTACCTAATTAATGATTATTGCTTTGCTAGAAATCAACTTTTTTCTGTTCAGAAACCAGAAATGAAACATTCCCTTCATTAATTTTTTTTTCTACACACCTTTTAATTTGTGAGCCCAATAACATGATCACCTTGTATCTTTTGGGATAATTCTTGCTTAATAGTGATGATCATAATATGTAACAACTGGTTAGTATTTGGATGCCTGTTGGGTGGGAACTCTTGAGACCCTGATATAGGGAAAACAAAGCAAATAAAAACCAAGCAGCCTTTTTTTTTTTCTTTTAGTATGAAAAGATGAGGTGAAAACCCTTTTGTGTTTTGCTACTTCTGTTGTTGACTTGCTGCAGAAATGAGGTCGTCCCAGGCAATTAGACTCTTACCTCTTCCATTTTCATAATTGGAAGAAAAAAATTCTAAACAAGCAACAAAAGTAAAAATTGGAAGTGTAGATTCTTCAGTGTCAGGACTGGCAGGATAAATGATACCATATGGAAGTGTGTGAGAGCTCCCCCCAATCTGAGTCCAGACTACTGGGAGCCAGGAGTCAGGGTGCATCAAGAATCTCACACTGTAGGAGCACAGAAGGAAAACGAACAACAGAATGAGGGTTTGGATCAGGAAGTCACGGAAGAAAGCAGAAGGGAAATTATCCTGCTTCCCAAGGTCCTGGGAAGTGAGGCACTGCCTAGAGGATTCTTGGATGGATACATGGTGGGCTTCATAAATGGTCTGAAGGTGATACCCTCTGAATTTCAGGTCCCTGATAGATGTTAACAGAAATACTGTTTAGGACTACTGTAAAGATTGATAAGAGGATCAGAACTGTCCTGACATGAAATGACACTGTATTATATCCATGAGGTTTCTGTAAATAGTCTTCTGATTAGGATATTTAAATGAAATAGAACTCAGGGAAATAATGTAACTTATGAGGGTTCTAATTCTTGTTACACATGTTTTAAGTATGGTATAAACATTGTTGGGGGACACTGGCTCATTTGTTCCATTTTCTGACTATTAGGACATAGTAAGGTTTCTCTACAATTCACACTTTGTATATTGCTGAGCATGTGCACTTTTCCAACACTTTTCTGTGGAGGTTGTTGTTGGTGTGGTTATATATTGCTTGCTTAGCTATAGGGTCTGGATCTAGCTGGGTGGAAAGCCCTGTTAACTTTCAATGCTTTACAAATGCATTTTTGTACAAAATATCATTTTTTGGGGGAAAGTCTTAGCTAAATCATTTTATTTAAATAGTTTTATAAAAAAAACTGTCATGCAAATGAATCTACCCATTAGAATCATGAACTAATACTTTGTTTTTGTTTATTTTTTGGAGTACTGTAAATTGCATGATGGTGAATCTTGGTGATGTGGCCATTTATGTGTTTTCTGTTTTTTTTTTCTTTTTGTTTTTCAATGGTTAAGATTAGCCATTATTACTGTCAAGGTGTGTGAACACAATAATTTATAGGATCCAAGATTCAAGGGATATTAATTTTGCTTCTTTTTTAGAACAGTTGGTTAAAACCTTTGCACAGGGGCCTGCTCTTCTGAGCTCAAGATCATGAAATAGAGACTTCTATCTCAGGGAGGAAACATAGAAAATTAATAGTCTTCCTAGAACTCATCTTTTAGGGTGAGAGTGGCATTCAGGGAGATCTTCAGTTTAGTTACTAATACATTCTGAACTTTCAATTTACAAACTTTATTTTTTCTTTTTATTATTTATTATTGTTATTTGTACAATATCTGTTTTCTTGTCATGAATTCCTCAATGTTTTTCTTTCATCAAAATCTAATCACAAATTCTAAAATTAGTATCTAACAAGATCCTAAGGTACATTGTTCCTGAATGATAGTCAGCCAATTTGCATAAAGACTTGGATACCTGTGCTTATAAGACCTTGAATAGAACTCTTAGGTGTTGATACTTTCTGCAGTGTGTCTTGTCAGTAGTTGACCCGTGTCTGTAGGAATACAAGTCTTGAGTAGGTAAAGGTGCTGTTGTGGTGTGTGTATAAGGACATAAAAATGATGAATGTTTGACTCTGTCTTCTTAGTCTTATAAAAACTCAAAAATGGGTATAGTGGCTTTTACCTGTCATCCCAGAATTTTATAAATGCTATGCCAGGAGGATTACCTTGAATTTGAGGCCAGCTTGGGCTATATAGGGAGTTTTTAGGCCAGCCAGGGTTTCAGAGCAAAACCATGTCCATAAAAAACCAAAGGGAGTGTAGGGGCTTACCAAGTATTAATATAAAACAGTATAAACATTCATTCCATGTTTAGAAATCAATTTTCACAATCTTTTTAACTTTTAAATTCAGTTTGACTTAATAAGATGACAGTGACACCAGAACAAAACAGAAAAACAAAAGAATGTGCAAGTATTTATTTGTGGATTGCATTTTTAAACTTTCAATCCCAGGTACCTGAAGAAGGCAAACTTTTACATATAGAAAATGTGAAAAAGCTCATTAAGTGTATTTGGTCCGTGGGTTATGCTAATGTACCCAGCATCATAGGGATTGCATTTTGACTGCAGGGTCTAAAGCTAGAAATACTGTACAGGATACCCACTGTCAAGTCACTAAGATAGGGAATACCTACAGGGAATCACATGTAGTAAAAATAACAAAAGATACTTGCCTTATTTTATTGTAGCACAGAGGTTAAAGCTGGATTTAATTTTTTATGATTTTAAAACACTAAGGCTGGAGATATAGTTTAGTGGGTAGATGACTTTCCTTGCAAGCTTTAGGCTCTGGGTTTGATTTCTAGTGGAGATTACATAATTGCTTAAATCTTTATTACATCTAAAATTCATTTTAGACTTATTTTCTGTATGTGTGAGCATTTTGCTTGTACCATGTGCAATGCCCAGTGTCTTTGGAGGTCAGAAGATTATATTGGAAAGCCCTGGAACTGGAATTACAGATAGTTGTGAGCCACCATGTGGGTGTCAAGAATCAAAATCTGGGTGCTCTACAAGAGCAATAAACACTCTTAACTTCTGAGCCATGAGTGTCTCCAGGCCCATTACACTTACTAATATTTAAAGCAATTGTGTGTCAGCATCTGTTTCTATCTCCAGCTCCAGTTTGATAATCTCTGCAAGGAGATTTAAAATGGTGACATGACTGTGTTGAGGTGACAGAACTTGAGTAGGTCTAATGCTTTGCAGAAAATAACTTGCCTGGTAGGAATCTGGGTAAGATTTACAATCCAGTTTTTCCTACTCTGTTTGCTTCTCAAAAGAACTTATAATGGTAAATATCCATTAGCTAGGCAAATTAAGAACCTGAAGGAAGTTTCCTAAGTAAATGCCATGCTGTTTTTTTTTTCTTTTCTGTGTTTAACAAGCTTTGTAGAATAACATAATAATAACAACACATTATGGCTGGCTACTTTACACTGAATCTAATACTGTCTTTTCTCACAAGAATTCTTGTTAAATCTGCTGGCCTCTAATTGGCAGATCCATTTGAAAGTAGTTTAATAGCTAGTGAGGGTACAGCTAAAATGTTAGTAAGTGGAATCTCGCTTTCACATATTCATATATGTAGGAGCACTCTGTAGGCCTTGAACTTATACATGACCATTGTGGCACTATTGTGATTGTAAGCATTTAGAAAATACAGTTTTTCTATTGATAGAGCACTAATGTCTGTTGCTCTTTACTGCCCTGGTGGTTAACAGAGAACTAATTTCTGTGGGTTATCTATTGGGGCACTGATGTGTTTTCTCCACCAATACTACCAGATTCAGTAATAGGTTGTGTGTGTGTGTGTGTGTGTGTGTGTGTGTGTGTGTACATGTGTACATGATAAAGATAGTAAGATGGTATTAAGTGGTCTTAAACATCTTGACTATAACAAGTTGATACTGAAAATGTATCCAGAAGGCAAATAGACTTAACTATGCTAATAATTAATATTGAGGAGAAAATAGTAGGTTTTGATAAAGCAGATTTAAAGAAAATAGGAACAGAATAGTGGCATGCTCTGTGCCAGATGTCTGAGGACCATCCCCACGATTCTGTGCACTGTGAATGATCTGAATATGGTCATTGGCTCATTTTAGATTCTATTGATCTTTGCCAACTTCATGAGGTTTTTATAGTTATAGAACAAGAGAAGGTATTAAATTAGAAAACTTTTCAGATATATTGGTCAGAACTTGAGGTAGGTGGGTTACCTCAAATTGGGGAAATGAGATAGTATCTAATATTCTTTGCTTTTAGGTTGCTGAGAAGCTAGTGGTCTAATAATTAATATATACCAAAAGGTTTTTTACCTAATAGTCACAAGCTGTTAGGTCAAACACAGCGGTGGGCAATGAGTGACTACTAAATGATAGATATAGCCCAACATAATTTGGCTTTGGGGTTTGCAACATTACCAACTCTCCTAGTTAATTAGCCTTGTATAATCTTTAACATGTGTATATCTTTTCTCTGGAAACCTAGTTTATATCTTTGAGACTTTTATCTGTGCTGAAATACAAGAGTTTTTATCCAATTTATCCTTGCTTAAGCAGCTTCACTGTTTAAAATGCCAGGCATCACTTAGTTTTCACACTATAGTGATTTTACTGTAGTGTATTTCCAAGCTTCCCTGTCACAATTGTATGGCAGAATGCAGGGTTCTCTGAACTAATGGGGAATAACCTGAAAGAGAGGAATGGCTCTGCTCATTCCTTTGTGGGATGAGCACCTGCAGTGTAGGACACATACCAGGTTAAATGGGTTATTTACAAAGGAAGTTTAAGTGAAATTAGTGATTTTCAGAATATAAAACTGAACCAGTCCATGTGAGACTCTAGGACACAGTGAGCAGGTTAAAGGTTCAAATCTGACTCCATACTTATGCCATAAACCATTTTCATTATCTTTAAATAATCATCTATAACATTAAGGTCCTGTGATATATGCATTTGTGGTATGAAGCCTCTGCTGTAATAATGGTAACTGTAGCACCTAGAACCAAGGTAGGGGTCAATAAGATTGCTATTGTTAATGTTTTAAAGATTCTTCAAGAACATGATTGCTACATACACATCCATCAACAAGATGTTACTAAAATATTAAAATGGTAACTTGGATTCTGGTTGGTTGGATTTATTTAGACTCAAGCCTATATAGAATTGGGCTAATTGGTTGCTTCTGTGCTCGAAGCTATTGAATGTAAAGCTGGGCCCAGGGAGTAGTGGACCCTGAAATGTTTTTTTTTCCAGTCACTTTGGGTGAAAGAACCGAGAAATGCCTCAGAAGGATCTGCCTGACTGTATCTCTTTCAGAGGGCTGTAAATTTGTGGGAAGTAAAACTTGTCTCAGTTCTATCTGCCTTTTGCTGATTTCTAAGTCTGAATAAAATTGTGAATTTTAAAGGATGTTCTCTCAGGTGTCAAGTAGTGTATTTAATTGTCCTTTATAGAACTTTTACTGAAGAGCCTTCATCCTTACTCCAATTGGTCTTTGTCTTACATCTCAATACACTCTTAAATCGTATCACTTAAATTACTGATGGGCAGAGATTATGCACGTTGATTGCTCATCAGCTCAGTGAGATCTTATGACAGTTAATGGTCACAAGAGGTATATTGGATCTTCCTTACAATGTGCTGTCTGTGTCTCTCCCATCCCCACTACTATGCACAGTTCCTTCATCCAGGAAGGGGTTCTGATATAAGCGTCCATCAGGAACCCTGGATTAGGAAGCCCATAATACTCACTCATCTCAGGATTTCCACAGCTCTTGTTACTATGGTTGCATCCATTTGGTGCAAAGTCATTGTCAAAGCCATTCTAATTGTTAGAAGCCTACTTGTGTATAGACAATCTTGACTGACTGCACTCCTATAAACTATGACCTATTGTCTTACTTGGGTTTCTATTGCTGTGAATAGACACCAAGACCCAGCAAACTCTTATAAGAAAACATAAATTTCTTGCTTCGGTCCATTATCCTTATGGTGAGGAGCATGGCAGTGTGCAGGCAGATGTGGTGCTGGAATAGTAGTTGAGAGTATCTGGCAGGCAACAGGAAATGGACTGTGACACTGGCAGTATCCTGAGCATAGTAAACTCAAAGCCTGCCCTCACACTTCCTCTAACAAGGCCATACCTACTCCAGCAAAACCACACTCCCAATAGTGCCATTCTCTGTGAGCTTACAGAGGTCAATTACATTCAAACTACCATATTCATTTATGAGAGTAACATGGCCAAGGTACCTCTCCAAAATATCAGGCTATGAGGTTAGCAGGAGAAAGGTGATAGAGAAGTGGGGAACTCAGGGTGTTAATGGTTGAGAGAGGCTCAATGGACAGTCCTCCTAGAGCTGCCACAAGGTTCATGGAGAACTGGGTGGGCCTAGGTCTTCCATTCAGAAAGTTCCTATTCAGTTGTCCTTCCTCACCCAGAGAAGTGGTAGGTAACATCATTTCATAGCCCTAGGTTTCTGAGTTTGGAATGAGGTCACATCTGCAAACTTGAATGCATGGAGTCACTGAGTCATCAGCAAGTATGAAGCAGGCTGCATTTGGCTTGCACCTGCAGGGTCAGCTCTTGTTCATAATTTACATTGTGAGTAGATACTTAACCCATATTTGCATATTAGGAGTGCTGGCAGTGTAAGAAGCTCATGAAAGTGCCTCAACGAATTTTTGGCAGCTTCATGTACATGTTGCTGATTTAGGACTCAGGTCTTAATTTCATGAATATCACTTGTCTCACCTGTAAGAAATTTTTTCATCATTTAACTCCAATGCTATAGTGTGTGTGGAAATGCCTGGATTGTGAAAAATGCTTAGTGTTTGCAAATTCACCAGTTTTCCTCTTGGTTCCCATTAGGTAAAGCACAATCTGTGAGTACTACTAAAAAGGTACTGAGCCAACTACTCACTCATTCTTTCACTCCTGGTTTTTATGATAAAACAAGAATACATGTTCTTTCCAGGGAACCATGACTTGTCCTTTGTTATACTTGAATTTTCCCAGTGACTCCTTTAGTGAGCTAGCTTGGCTTATAGAGGTTGGGTATCCAGTTTTCTGGGAAGGAGAAGTTGAAAGCAGAGGACTTATTTATTCTACAGAAAGGGTGCCCAGGCCAACAAAGAACAAGACCTATTTCAGGCACAGTCCTCCTTGATATCTGTCCCAGTAGGACTGTAGCCATACAACTCTTTACTTTGAGTGTGCAGCAATTGGATCTGAGCATGATTGTTGGAATGGGATGGCAGTTTTGAAATATAATCAAGTCTTATGTCTTCAGTTAGTAGTCTATCTCTTTCCAGCTCACCCTCTCCATTGCTTTTCTCTTTTTTAAGAAGGTACTTGCGGCCGGGGCGTGGTGGCGCACGCCTTTAATCCAGCACTCGGGAGGCAAGGCAGCAGATGTCTGTGAGTTCGAGGCCAGCCTGGTCTCCAAAGTGAGTTCCAGGAAAGGCGCAAAGCTACACAGAGAAACCCTGTCTCGAAAAACAAAACCAAAACAAAACAAAACAAAACAAAACAAAAAAAGAAGGTACTTGCGAACAAACTTGTGCAATCTCATGAATTAGTGAATCCCAAAACCTGTGTATTTTGCCTGTCTTGGCCCTTCTAAATGACTGCAAGGTATATAGGATGTATGTAAATGGTTCTTCCTGAACACCAGGAATTGAGACCACCACAGAACAAGCATCTGAGACATTTCCTTCAGACTATTGCCTAAAGCAAATGAATTAATTTCAAGTGTGTTCTCATTATGCACCACATGTCACTGTCAGTGGCTTATTTGTCTGCCTTCTAAATAGATGAAGGGTGAGCCCTGTACCTACCCTCAGCTGGCTCCTTGTGAGTGGTACTTTTTTTTTTTTTTTGTAAAGAGCTTAAAGGATTATAGGAAATCAAAATGAGCACATACAAATAGTAACAACATGGCAGTAGTGTTCATTTATTGAGTGATTATTCAATGGCAGATGCTACATTAAATAGTTCTCTGTGGTTGATATATTATACACCCCATAAACTTATCTGGGGGTCAGAGAACCAAACAGCCACTATATTAAACATAGGTTTAGGCAGTGGTAGCACACACCTTGAATCCTAGCATTCCGGAGGCAGAGATCTGTCTGGATCTCTGTGAGTTCAAAGCCACACTGGAGCAGGCATGGTGACACATGCCTTTAATCCAGGAAGTGATGCCTGGAAGCAGAAAGGTATATAAGGCGTGAGGACCAGGAACTAGAGCCTTTTTAAGCTTTTAGCTTTTAGCAGCAGTTCAGATGAGATCCATTTGGGTGAGGACTCAGAAGCTTTCAGTTTGAGGAAACAAGATCAGCTGAAAAATTGGAGAGGTGAGGTTGGCTGTGGCTTGTTCTGTTTCTCTGATCATTCAGCATTCACCCAATACCGGCTCCAGGTTTGCTTTTATTAATAAGATCTTTTAAGATTCATGCTACAAGTTCACTCTTAGGTAAGTGCTGCTGCGTTATTCTTTTTTTATTATAAAATGGAAGCTTAGTGACATTAATTCTGAGAGAAAAGAAGAAAGGCACAGAACAGGAGGAGGAGATACAGGTAGCAAGCAGGTGTAAGGGTGCTACTAGCCCCAGCTTGTGGCTACTGAGAGCTGGTGTTTGACAGCAAGCTTAAGTGGGGCTTGGCTGCGTGGCAGTGGAAGATGGTTGGGCAGAGGTGGTTCATGGGCTTTGGAGAAAGGTGGAATCTGTCACAGACAACAGATGTTCTCAGAAAGAAATGGCATTGTAAAAGAATGACACAGAATGACTAAGGGCAGGGAGTGGATGGGTGTACCTGACAAGGAGGGTTCCCATTGGGAGAAGGTGCTGAGAGGGGCCAGGACTTGGGAGTTGTGATGGGTGAGTTGACTGGATGTGTGTGAGTAGAGAGAATATCAGGCCATGGAAAGTTAGGTTAGAGAGGAGCAAGGCAATACACCCAGAAAAACACTGGAGACTGGGTTCCAGGTCTTCAGACAGTGATCCTAAAATAGCAGTGCCTGTGATGGAATGAATGAAACATCCCCCTTTTAAAAATAGGAGCTTGGGTTGAGGATAAAGCTCAGTGGTAGAATGCTTGCCCAGCATATGCAATGCTATGGATGTGAACCCCAGCACCACTGTAAGAAAAGGAAAGAAAGAGAGGAAGAGAAAGAAAGAAAATGCTTTCATCATTTAAACCCATAGCCTCATATTTATGGTCAGAAAGCATTTTGAGGAAACTGAGGCTTTGGTTCATGAGTTTCCCTGGTCAAGTACACATGAGTTAGCACCAGTGGTCATTGACATTGGCATCAGCCACATAGGAAAGAACATGAACTTGTTCTGCTTCTCTTTGGGAATGGCAAGATGGGAGGGAAGAAATGCTAACTTTTAAATGTTCATAGTGAGAGTTGATGGCATAAAAGGCTGTAGTGTCATAATAGAAAATCACTTGAGATACTGCTATCATTGATCATTAACTACAATTCTGGAGAGCTGTGAGAAGTGTTAAGGAAGGAAGTGGTAGTGACAGTGTTGGCTGTTCTGTGGTATTGATGGTCTCAGATGCTTCAGGTTAGCCACTTCTTTTGCATGGAGCTAGGCTCTGATAAGCCTGCAGCATTTGTTTGATTGAGGTCAATAAAATCAGTCTCTGAGTTTCAGTCTTAAAATTCTAAGCATTATATTTCTTTTAAGAATAATATGTATCATTTATTTATTGTGTGTGCACACATGCCACCATGCATGTGTGGAAGTTAGAGAGTAACTTGAAGTCAATTCCCTCCTAACCTGTGGGCCCTGGAGATATAATTCAGGTCACAAAACTTGGCAGCAAGTGACTTTACCTGCTGAGCCATCTTGCTGGCCTACATTAAATTTCTTTATGGTTCTTTGGATAACTTTATGGACATTAGCAGTTTAGGACACTTTATTAGCATCTCATTTAGATTTTGTTAAGTCTAAGTGAACAAAAAACTTTGCATCCCTGACTTAGGTCTCACAGAACTGATGGTTGTTTCTGATTGAGAGATACATTTGTTCAAGGTTTTGCTTGTAAAACAGAATGTGGAGGCTTGGTAAGAGCTTTACACTCCACTGTTTGATTCTGTGTACTAAAACAAATGTGTATGTACTAGTGCATGTGCATTTTTAAAGATAATAGGTGTGTGTGTGTGTGTGGTGTGTGTGTGTGTGTGTGTGTGTGGTGTGTGTAGAGAATATGTGAAGATTTTTAAAAGTTCTCGAGAGAACACAAGTAATACTGGAGATGTCTAGAGAGACAAGGTAGTCAAGTGCCATAACCACATGTTTCTAATTGTGTGTGTATGTTGGTGCTACAGCTAGGGAGAAACTTATTTGTTGAATGTGATACAAGAATTATATGTAGCTCATTTACTTCAATTTCTAGTCCTAGGATAGTTCTTTATATGGGATGGGCAACCAGAGGTGGTATATTTTATTTTTGCATATGGTTACAGCTTCTCTTGCCTAGGAGCCATAGTTTAGCTTCATGGTTCTACCTTCCTAGCACATGTAAGTCCATGGAAAACAGAAGATCCCCTGGATTTGAAACAGAAAGAACACTGATGAGTAAGCTTTTTGGGAGAGATGCCTTTGAATTCCATAGGACTGGTATGCCCAAGCTAGTTAAGGTGTGAGGATACTTCAATGTATCAGAGGCTGGGTACTTATAGAAGGAGGTAGTCAGGTGCCTCCTGGTTAAGGCCTAGCCTAATGTTGCACTCAGCCCTGTGATACAGCAGAGTGTAAGCATGTGCTGATACTTAGATGGTTCCCATCGGTGTTTTCTGTCCATGAGTAGATGATTTCTCTTTTTGTGGCTTATCAGCACATTATTGGACCTTCTGTGTCAAATTTAAGAATATATTGTGAACCTGATTGGCAGTGGCTGTTGGTGAATAAACCCAGAAGACACAAGCTACGTAATTCGGGATCAGAGCCACGTGTAAGACTTGAGCTTTCTGGATCATTGTGGATGGTGGAAGCTGCTAGATGCTAGGAAAGAAGTCCTGATTTTCAGGGCATAAACCTAGAGAAGGCATACCTGTAGAAGCCACATCAGCATCCTGTACTGTACTGGTGTTCAGGTAGATACAGGAGAAGGAAGAGAGGAACTCGGTTTTTGTTTGTTTGTTTGTTTGTTTATTAAAGTTAAATGTCTGGCATGAATACCACAAGGGAGATTGGTGGGGTCTTTTTGTTTTGTTTTGGGGTTTTTTGGTGCACATTTTCAGAAGTATCACATAGTAATACAGTGGAGCAGAACAATTCACATCATGGTGAGTATGAAGCAAAGAAATGGTAAAACAGGAAGAGGGCTAGCCATATATGTAGCTCCCAGGACCCATTTTCAGTTAACTGCTTCCAGCTAGGCCCTACCTCTTACCTTTCTTCATATCCAAATAATACTTTCATATTATGAATCCATCAAGAGGTTAACCAACTCAAATTGAAATTCTCTTGCATTTTACTTATGGTCAGACTTATATCCTGTATTCTGGAGAGGAAAACCATGGAAGCTAAGATCCCTTCTCATTACAATCAGAGGTACATCCATCAACACATTAAATGAGCAAGGATGTTGACCTTCACTACTACTTTAAGGTCACATTTGCTAGGCTTCTTCATTTTAATACTAACTTGTTATCTTTAATACTGTACTGTGTTTGACAAAATTAAAAGTTTCTTATTATAGGAGATAGCACTTCAACCCCAAATGGACATTTACCCAACTAATTTTTCAGGCATATCCACAAAAATTTAATATAAAGATCTGTAGGAATGTTATTTAAGCCCCAAACTAACCAACATGAGTGAATGGATAAGAACCCACTGCAATCCATATAGTACTATACTGTTTAACTATAGAAGGAATGAACTTTCTACAATACAAGTACAGAGATGGAAGAAGGCACCCTGAAGAGATTGCATATGTTGTATAGTTTTGACATTCTGGAAAGAGTGAAAAATGAGAGACTATAAATAAATCAGTCTGCTTCCATTCTTAAAAATGGTCTTTGCTATGACTTCTATATATGTTGCATTAGGATCCTCAAGCATGGATATACATGAAAAAGCTGTTGAGGATAAACATAGAAAGGACCTAAGCTGTCAAAATGAGGCAAATTAGTGGCAGTTTTGTATACGCAAACATGGCTTCTGGAACAAGTTAACATTAAGTTCAGAGTTAAAACAAATCTCTCTCTCTCTCTCTCTCTCCTCTCTCCTTCTCTCTGCTCTTCTGTCTCTCCTCTGTCTCTCTCTCTCTTCTCTCTTCTCTCTCTCTCTTCTCTCTCTCGTGTGTGTGTGTTGTGGTGTGTGTGTGTGTGTGTGTGTTGTGTGTGGTGTGTGTGTGTTGTGTTGTTTAAAAGCAAGAGCTCAAGGATTCCTTGAGCTGGTTGTAAGATACCTTATGTGGGTTCTGGGGAATCCAGCTTGAGTCCTCTCAGAGAGTAGCCAGCACTCTTTAATTATTTAGCTACCTTTAGCCCCAAAATTATCTCTTTTTTAAGAATCATGGGTGATTTTGACCTATTGCATTTTTACTGTTGTTTGTTTTTTAGATGTTCTCATTATAGTTCCCAGTAGAGAAGTTAACCAGGTCTTCTTTTAAACTTGCTGTGTGGGTAAAGATGACCTTGAACTTCTGATCCTCCTGCTTCTACTTCCAAAATACTGGGATAATAGGCAGGTTCTTACTATTCCTAGTTTTGTATGTGCTTGGGATTGAAAAAAACTACTCTTGCTGTTGTTTTAAACCATTTTCCATTGAGAATGCTTCTCAGAAGATGCTTATGTAACCAGAATATCTACCCATTCTGTTTCACCTAGCAGAGATGGTGGACACTGCCTTGTTAGGTAAGGCAAACATGGAGCCTGAGCCATCTTGAGCTGAACCTGGTTCTGACATCTTTCGTGATTTGATTACAAATGTACAAAGTACTCTGAGTTTTTAGTTTCCTATGAAGAAAGTTAACACATTCTGATGTGGCAGGTTGTCAGATTCCTGTCAACACATGTAAGATGCTTGACTCCAACAAGTGAGAGCTAGAAATCTTCAAGAGTGTGTTTGAGATGGTGATTGCTGAGTTACTATCTTTGACATCAGTCTTCATTCATGTAATCTGTATTTATTCCTTATTAACTCAGTGGTAAGATTCTACCGTTGACTTCACCGAGGTGTTCCTTGTCTGTGGGGTACTATTAGTACTGGTTCTTCCAGAATGGTGTGGTTGGGGAGATTAAAATAAGCTAATACATTTAAGTCCTCGTCTAGTGACAGCTGTGGTGGGTGTGATTTGTATCACCGCTGCTCTATACTTTGAGTGTAAGGAAAATCCTGATAGCATGATGAAAACATCTTTTTTCTACAAAGCTAAAGCAAGTATGTTCCTTGTTCTGATGTTTTCTGAACATTATTAAAACAGAAAACATCACTTGAATCAGCCTTTTCAGGGAAAGGGTGAGTCCGTTATAACTGGGAGGCCTGAATTGGTTAGTCAGGTTAATCTCCATTTGAAACTCTCTTTTCTATGCATTAGTTATGTGGCTACCTCTTTTCAAATTCAGGTAGCTATAGAAGATAAGTTTGTGAATATCACTGTTATGGTAACAAAGAAGTCTTAAGGGTGTGTGTGTGTGTGTGTTGTGTGTGTTGTGGTGTGTGTGTGTGTGTTGTAATGCAAAATTCTCATATGTGTACTGGAGATTGAATCCATGACCTGTCCTGTGTATAGAACCATTACTAGGCCCTTCCACCCCCTGAGACTTATTTAGTCAGCTTACAGATGAGAGGGGCAGGGTGAACTGACCTGTGGGATGAGATTGACATATTACTGAAGAGTATATAGGTGTGTTCACACAGCTTTGCCACCTGAGTAATTTTTCAAAATGGGGTTCCATATAGAGGCAGGCAGTTCCATTCCTCCACTTCATCCCCTAGGGCTGATTAGTGTTTTGTGGGGGATTAGGGCTCTAGGAAAGATGTTCATCAGCTACTAGGCAATAGCAGCAAAATTGAAGCTATATGTACTCACCCATAACTACTTTCCTGTTTTCATCACTGCTTAACCTCTAATCCTTTCTTAGGCTTCCTCCATTGCTCATCTCTCTGTTGTGCCCCTTCAGTGTCTTTTGCAAGAGGATCGTTATAGGTACTTTCTTTCCTACATTTTATTTCTCATCCCTGTTCTCTCAGCTAACAATTTTAGGACAACCCAGTGCATCTTGGCTTTTTTTTTTTTTTAAAGCACAAGTTACTCTATTTAGAGTAGTGTACTATAGAAACAAAAATATAGAAAAAAAATGACGAGCTTTGCTTGTAAGTCATGGTTTCAGCCTTTAGAGTCAGTCTGTTCTTGAACTTCCTGAATTATTTCATGGAGTCCTTCAAAAATGTGCTTCGAATTAGTATGTGTACTTATGCATACATGCATTTGAGTGTCTTCTAGGTCTTGGGGAGGTGAATGTACTCAGTGAGGGCAGGCTTTCTCTTCACATCTTTTGCTTCTATTTCCAGGTATTATTTAGTATGTTGGTTGTGGGATAGCCAACAGGCTATGTGTTGCTTTTTTTCCTTTTCATGTCCTAAAACACAGTGGTTCCCAATGCTCTATACTTTAAACAGTAATTATGGGACAGGGTTAATGAAGTATTTGAGGAGCTTCAAGTGTGAGCTGAATTATTTTACTATTCTTTTCTCTTTCTTGTGAAGTTCTTGGCTCCAAGTTACTACAGCCCAGCTTCTTAAGTGCTCTAGTCAGGTTGGCCTTGGCATTTCTCCTTGAGGAAGAATTGACAGTTTGTTACCTGAGAGGATGTTTAGTCTACTTATGCACATCCCAGACACATTTATGAATTGCTAAAGAAGTTAATAAGAAGTGATGCTATAGAAATATGTTATTTTATGATTTAAATGTTCATACCTACATATGCACATGTCTATGCATGCACATTTCTTTCACCCTGTGGTCTTAAAGTGGTTAGCCAATGAGCTCCAGCCATCTACCTGTCTATGCACCCACTCTTCTCTCTTCCCTCAAGGCTTAGGTTTTACAGTCTGTATCACCGCCCCTGGCTTTATATGAGAGTTTTGGGGATCTGAACTGAGGGTGTGCTTGTGCAGCAGACACTCTACTGACTGAACCATCTCTCCACCTTATTTATTTATTTACCTATTTGTATTTGCTTGGTGTTACTTTTTTTTCCTCATTCATATAGTTTATTTATTTGTACTTGGATATGGATACCTCAGAATTTTTCTACATATGTATTAATTAGTTATGTTTTCAGAATCTAATGTATGGTAGCTGCATACGTACACTCCTCACAATAGTGTGTAAGAGTTACTTTCCCACCTCCTCAGCAACACTTGTGATTTGTTTCTTGAGTATAAGTCCTAGTGACTGAGATGATATGGAATAGCAAAATATTTAATTTGTATTAAATAATCTTTAACCATAATCTTTTAAAGTTGAACATTTTAAAAATGTTTATTAGCTATTGAATTCCTCTTGAAAACATTGTTTCTTTCATTGGCCAGTGTTTTGACCAATTTATTTTTTCTTGATTATTTTTGAGTATCTATGTTTTGTGAACTCTAGATATTAGTCTTTTGTGGTGATATTATGTTCCAAAATATTGTGCACCCTAATAAACTTATCTGGGGTCAGAGAACAGAACAGCCACTAGATATAGAGGCTAGAAAATGGTTGGCACACAGGCCTTTAATCCTAGCATTCCAGAGCAGAGATCTGCCTTGATCTGCTGTGAGTTCAAGGTTACACTGGAAACAGCCAGGTGTGGTAACAAGAGCCTTTTAATCCCAGGAAGTGATTTTCTGCAGAAAGCAGAAAAGTATGTAAGGCATGAAAATCCAAGACTAGTCTGGTTAAGCTTCAGGCTTTCAAGAAGCAGTTCAGCTGAGATCCATTTGGATGAGGACACAGAGGCTTCCATCTGAGGAAACAGGATCAGCTGCAGGAATTGGCAAGTCAAGGTAGCTGTGGCTTGTTCTGCTTCTCTGATCTTCCAGTGTTCCCAGTAACTGGCTCAGGTTTGTTTTTATTAAATAAGACCTTTAAGATTTGTGCAACAATCTTAGTTGGCAAAAATTTTCTCTCTTTCACTTAAAATTGTCTCTTAATACCCATGATGATCTGTTAAAACGTTGATGGTGATAGGGCCCCAGGTTTATTAATTTATTGTTTGTGCTTGATAGTTATTTTTTTCTCCTCCACTTGTACATCAGCTTTAGTTAGTGGCTTTCATTTCAGATGGTCAAATCTTCAGTGAGAAATGGATGGTAGGCCTTCCACAGTTGCCTACTCATCTTTAAAATCTGCGCTTATAACGTGATTTCATTTCCCACCTCTCTTCATAGTTTTCTTTTTAAATCCATATCTTATAAGGTCAAACTCTGTGAAATCGCGTTACATTTTTATTATGCTATGTACAAAGTAATTAGTGTACTTCATCGAGTGTACTTGCCAGTATTTAATTGGATGTTTGTTGGCCTTTGTGCATATATAGTTTGAAGATAACTTCTTGCCAGTTATAATTTAAACTTCCCCCTTTTTCTGGTGTGATAGGGATTGAATCCAAGACCTTGTACATACTAGACAAATGTTCTACCACTGAGCTTCACCCCCTTCCAGTTGTTACTCTATTATTATACAATTTGTAGAAAATATTTTCAAATGTTCCAAGTTCTGATGTTCGAGTTCATTTAGTTTCTTTTTTTGTTATTTGTTTAGTGGCTTATGCTTTTGATTCCATTTGTGAGAATATTTGCCTACTCCATAGTTGAGGTGATTTTATAGTTGTGTGTTTCTATTTAGGATTTGGCATCTATTTTTAGTGTTGTATTAAGGCATGGGGTTTTTTATTTTTAATATATTTTCCATTTTCTACTGACATGTTGAAGAGGCAGGCATCCCTTCTCTACCTAACTCAATTGTACCCTTTGTTAAAAATAAATTAGCTGAATTTGTGTAGGTCTATTTATAGACTTCTCTGCTTTTCCATCTGTTTCTTTGCTGATACCATATTGTTTTGATTATTGTAGCTTTATAGTAAATTATTAAAATTGGGCATTGTGAGCCACACCAAATTTATTACATTGGTGTGTGTTTGCTTTAACTTTAGAATTAGCTAGTTTTTATCTCCTGGAAATCTCCTGGGACTTTTATTGGATATATCTATTTAAAGTAGTAGACCAATTTAGAAAAAATTCACGTTTTCCTATGTTGTCTTCTAGTCTTTGCATAGTTATGCCATTTATGTAGATCTTAGACTTTCATCAGCTTTTTATCATTCTCAGTATATGTATATATCTTGTACCTATTTTACAAATTTGTTAGATATTATGTGCTTTGTTCTTCATATAGTGAATGTAATGAAACTATTTGTATTTTTATGTATTGTTAAAATTTTTATTTATGTGCATATATGGGTGTGTCTGTATGAATGTATGACACATATGTACAGGTGCCCGTGATGCCAGAAGAGGGCATCAGGTCTCCTGGAGTTGGAATTACAGGAGTTGAGCTTCTGATGTGGGGTGCTGGGAAGTGAACTTGAGTCCTGTGGAAGAGTGACAAGCGCTCTTAATAACTGAACTATTTTTCCAGCCCCAATGATATTTTTAATTTTGTTTCTCAATAATTGCTAGCATATTGAAACTGAATTTAACTTTGTTGCTGTGACCTTGCTAAGCTTAGTGATTTGATCTGGAAATAATGTTGCTCAGTCCCTTGGTTATCTTATGTAGGGTTTAGGTATTATTGATTAGGTATTCCTCTTTCCAATTATTATCATTATTTTTATTATTATGGCTGTTTACTATCTCATTCTTTAGATGTGTGGCTTTAGTATGGTACAAGCTTTGATTTTCATTTTATCCACATGTTAACCTTTACTACTATATACTTACTGACTGCAACATGACATATTTTCATTTGTATTTTTGTTTAGTTGAAAATATCTTTTCTTCTCTTTGAGAAGCATAGTCGTGTAGCTCATTTAAATCTCACTTTACATTTTTATCAAATGGCAATTCCTAGCCAGGTATATTGGAGTATGTCCATGATATCAGAACTGACATAGCTGAGTGAGGACGATTTTTTGAAAACTAGCCAAGGCTGCATAGGAAATTCTGTTTAAGAAAAAGCAAAGTATTAAAATTGATGCAAATCTATGTCCTGCATTTGCTTCATATTTTTTACATTCTCTACCTTGACCAGAAAATATTAATTGAATTATCAAGCATATGGTTAGTGTAGGGTTTATTATTGATGTAAAAGCAATTTAAACACATGGGGATTAGAAATATAAGTGGCATGAGTGCACAGTGGTCTGTGTTTTGTTTTGTTCTGATATTAATATCTGAAATGGTACCTGACATGTAACAATTTGCTGTGTATTTTAGGGTTCTTTTGCTTGAGTTTTGAATTAAATCCCATTACAAACTTTTATATGAGTCTCCTCACTTCTCTGAAATGGTTCTTTATCCAAATTACTTGGCATTATGACAACATGTTGAAAGCTATATTATACTCTGATTTAGACTTTGGCCTTTAATCTTTTGTTTTTATATTAAAAGAGGGTCTTCAACCTGTTTCTGTAAAGTATTTTCAAATTTCCCATTGAGAATCCACAGTTGGGGTTATGCCGCTCATTCAAATATCACTTTAGCTAGTGAGTAAGATTAAAAATTCATAGTTATGGTGATGCATTGTTTTTTGTTTTGTTTGTTTTTCCTGCAGTGGGAATATGTGGTCCCAATGCATGTTGCTTTATAAATGTGCTCTGGTATACAGTATAGATTTTTGATTAAGAAGCAATGAATCACAGGCCAGGTAAAAGTGACTACTATCCCAGCATATACTGGAGATAGAGACAGTGGATCTCGGTGAGTTTGAGGCCTCTACATAGTGAGGCTCCAAGCAGCTAGGCTATGCCATGAGACCTGTCTCAAAACAAAAGCATACCCCCCCCCCCCCCAGCAAGTTAGGCATGGCAATGTATACTGTAATTCTAGCAGTCTCACTTGGAAAGTGGAGGCAGGAAGATCAGGCATTCACCATCATCCTTGGGTATGTACCTAGGCCAAGTGGACTGTTTTGAGAGCCAGCCACTCCTTGCCTCAAGTAAAATTCACAATGGAGCAGATATTTCTTGTAACTCCTAATATAGTATTTCAAACAGTATATTTTTACTGTCTACCTTTTGAATGAAATATATTGCTAATCATTGCCTCTTGAAAAGGCTGGGAATATATTTAGATAGGATGTTTCCAATGCTGAAATTCATACTGTCACAGTTATTGCTTTTTAATTTAGGTAGTGAATTCATTAAAATTTAATCAGGTATATATTTTGTGCCAGGAATTGTCCATTCTGTTTTATTCCCAATAGAAAAGGCTATTTTGGGCTTTGGGATTGACTTTGAGCGTAGATGCCTCGGTGTGTGTGCTGAAGGATTTCCTGCAGCTCTCTGGCTTCATAAAAAGTCACAGTTGTACAGACTTTGTGCATCATGTGAGCTTGTTAGATACATCTTCTTGTACGTTATTAACTGCCCCTCCAAAAATGTCCCAAAGCCCCATACTGCAAATCTTCTTCAAGATTAAGCCATTATTTTAAAAAAACACACAATTATTAAGAAAAAGGGAACATCTCTATTTAAAACCTATAAATGGAGATCTTACGGGAAAAGGCATTTTGTATCTGCCTTTAAGGACTATTTGCTTAGGAAAATCATTGGAGTCTTTAACTTAGGATCACTCTATTTTATTTTACCCTTAAAAAGATTTAAACATTAAAGTTTGACTTAATCTTTATTTATTTATTTATATTTTTTATTTATTATTATTTATTTAATTTATTTATTTTGTTTTTCGAGACAGGTTTTTCTCTGTGTAGCTTTGCGCCTTTCCTGGAACTCACTTGGTAGCCAGGCTGGCCTCGAACTCACAGAGATCTGCCTGCCTCTGCCTCCCAAGTGCTGGATTAAAGGTGTGCGCCGCCGCCGCCACCGCCGCCCGGCGATATTTTTATGTAAAATAAGCATGAAGATAAAGTTCTTTGGAGAAAGCGTTTAAAGCAGCCAATACCCCCTTTGTGTATCTGTCAATTGTGGATATGTTAAGTTGTAGTCATTTCCTCTTGTCACATGTTTAGAATTCTCAAAGTCAGCACTATTCTTTGGTATGGTACTGATACATTGTGGAGGAATTGAAAGCTGTGTTTCATGCCTCAAGAGAGAGAAGAGACAAGTGGTGGCTTGGTTTTTCTTGCGACTGCTTGGTGGAGGTGTTCCTACACAGAGACCACCATGGAGGCCCTGCTTGCATATCAGGAACCTGATACTTAGGGAGCTGCAAGGGGAATTTTGTGGCATTATCAGGGTGTTGCTAAGCATGTAAAGATGACAAGGTCTGACTGCCACACTGGTTGAGTAAAAGATTTGGGGGGGTGGTGGTGTAAAGCTGTGTGCTAAGTAGATGAATTTATAAACTATCATGTTATTAAATAAAACACGAAGCCAGAGAAAGGGTGAAGCCTGAGAGAGATCAGGGAAACAGGGAAGAGCACACAGCTAAACAACCTTACTCACCAACTCTGCAGCTTCCAAATGCGACTTACTTCCTGTCTACCCATGCCTATATGCCTTGCTGTTCTGCCAGTCTGATTTGTTCTGTCTTCCAGCTACATCACTTCCTCTCCCTGCCCAGTTCTATCACTTCCTGTCTCTTTGTATAGACCCAGACCTCCATGGTTAACTAGTGTTTGGAATTAAGGCAATGTGCCATCATGCCTGGCTCTATTCCCAGGGTGGCCTTGTACTCATAGAGATCTTAGACAGATCCCTGCCTGTCAGGTGATAGGATTAAAAGCATGTGCTAACATGCATGACTTCTTTGTTACTTATAATGGCTGTTCCCTATTCCTCTGCTCTCCAGGCAAGCTTTATTATTAAAGCACAAATAAATATCCCACAATTCAGCACAGATATAAATATCACCACAGCCCAGGCTTACTTACCTAAGTACCTATGGCATTTACCTATGTAGCCTGGGTAAATAATGCTAGGGGACTTGGTTTATAGGTACTAGGTTTAAGTACCATCAGGAATTAGAGGCCAATGAGGTTCAGAGGTTCTAAGAGTTGTTCTGTCAAGAAATGTGATGGTAAAGCTGAGACTCTCTTGTCTCTGTGTTGGATAACTGATTAAGGGTTCATCCCTGAGAGAGGCTCTCCCTCACTCAATGGTCATTAGTTGCCTATAGTTCTTGTCTAGGGTTGGACCCCATGAGATCTTCCCCTTTTGATACTTCATTGTTAGGTCTTATTTAGTCAGCCATTTCGAGGAGTCACAGTCTCACAGCAGACTTCTTGGTACTCTGGCTTTTACAATGAAAAAGACCTTTCCCTTCTCTGGCACTTGTTCTTTGTTGAAAGTGGAGCACAAGCACCTCTCTTAAAGTACCTCTTGCAATTGGAGTTTAGACAGGCAGACAGAGACAGACAGACAGACAGACAGACAGGAGGAGAGGAGAGCAAAATGTCACAGGAAACTTACAAAAGGAGGAGCACACAGAGTAGCAAACCTGTGAGTGGGCTTGAACCTGATTGGTTAAAGTCAAATGCAAACCACACTGTCTATAGTATAAAAAGATGTGCCGGATTGTGGTGGCTCATGCTTTAATTTCAGCACTTAAGAGCAGAGCCAGGTGGATTTCTGTGAGTTCGAGGCAGCCTGATCTACAGAGCGAGATCCAGGACAGGCACCAAAACACAGAGAAGCCCTGTCTTAAAAAATAAAATATATAAATTAATTTAAAAAAGGGAGAAAAAAAACAAACAAACAAACAAACAAAAAATAGATGTTTACCCACTTTCAGCAATGTTCCCTGCTGTGTTGTAAATGTATCTATTGGGTCTGGGTTTCCCATGATCTTTTGATCTCTGCGTTGTGAAGTTGTGATTTTCTATCCTGGTCTTCATTGTATTAAAAAGAAGCTTCTTTGATGAGGGGTGAGAGCTACATTTTTAGAATTTATTAGTAATTAGGCTGTTCTAGTTAAGTAGCAGTAGTAGTTCCTTTGAAAAATAATTTAAGACTTTTTTATTTTATATATATGAGTGTTTTGCCTCATTTATATCTGTGTACCAGGTGTGTTCTTGGTGCCACAGATATCAGAAGTGGGTGTCAGATTCTCTGAGACTAGAGTCCCATATGATTGTGAGTCATCATGTAAGTGCTGGGAATCCAACCCAAGTCCTCTACAAGAACAAGTACTCTTAACCATTGAGCCATCTCTCTAGCCCTGTAGATTCTCTTTTGATTAATGAAAGTATATCCAAATCTCTGTAAATCTTAAAAAAGTGATGCTTTTTATAGAATTTTGTGCAAGTTAATATAGCAGCAGTTTTCCATAAAGCTATCAATTAAAAATCTTCTGGACTGACTAGGACACTGCATGTCTCAAGGACCTTGTTTAGAGCCCCCCTGTCAGGGTTGGGGAGATGGTCAGTGGATAAAGGCTTGCTGTGTAAGCATAGCAGCCACCTGTAATCCTAGGGCTAAGGAGTAACAATGAGATTCTCAGAGCAAGCTGCCTAGCTAGACTAGTTGAGTCTGAGAGCTGTATGTATATTAGGTCAAAAACTATTGATGGAGATACCAGTGTTAATCTCTGGCCTCCACATGTATGCATGTATCCACACACATGCACACACATTCATACACACATGTATACATGACACACACACACAATAAGTAAAAGAAAAAAAAATGAATGAAAAAACCCCTTTTGTTCTAACTTCTTCAGGAACCTTAAGCATCAGTACTGTTGGTGTAGCAACTGTGCAAGTTACTACAAACTCAGCCTACTATTCTTAACCTCACCAACCCTAATGGTATTTTGAAATAGCTTTATTGGAATTCTTACCCTTAAGATCTTTAGTGATTGGGTTGGAATTACTTCTCAGTCACATAGACACTATCTTCAAGTCTTCTACCAAGTAACTGAACTTGTAAGGTCTTTCCTTTTAACAGACACTTGTCCTTGGTTGAAAGTGGAAGTACATGCTGCTTCCTAAAGTACCTCTTATAACTAGAGGTTTTAGACCTGTCAAAGAGAAATATCACAGGAGACCTACAAATGGTTAAACATGAAGTAGTAAACCTGTAAGTGGTTTGGGACTTGACAGACTAAAGTAAAATAACACACAGTAGCATATTTAAAAATATGTTTCCTTTCTGCTTATGTCATTAACTAAATGTTGCGGAGAACATTATGATAATTCACTTACATGTACATGGAAGTTTCACATCCTGTTCATCTGTAGTGCTTGAGAATGTTTTTCTTTCCTCTGCATATTTGAGTGAGCTTTGATAATTTTCTCATTTTAGACAGGTGTTAATGTCCTCTGTTACCTTATCTTAAAGTGTCTTTAAGAAAGATACGTTTCTGAGTTTTACATTGGGAATATGTGTTGAGTGTGAGAACTCTGTAATAAATAGAATAGTATAGGTAATAGTAAAGGAAAATGTGCTAAAGTGTGGCTTGATATGACCAATAACCAAGAAGGTAGAAGATGGGACTTTGTGACCCTTTGAGGAAGGGACCATTGTCACAGCAGTGAGAGGCTTAGATAGGCCCCATGTTTACATTCCTGTTCTTGAAACCATCTCTCTGGCTGATGAGTGCAGATGCCCGGGGGGAAGCCTGAAGGGTGCTAAATCTATAAGCAGGGCAGACTGTGTCCACTTTTCCATTCTTGAAAGAGATCTGTCTATGTTAATGGGAATGTCTGCAAGTGCTAGTTGTGTAAAGAGGACAGGCTTCTGGACAAGGCAAGCAAGGGGCAGCACTTAGAGATGGCAGCAGTACCAAAGAAAAACAGGATTTTAAGTTTTTCAGAATTCCTAGTAGTCAGGTAGCTTTTTTTTTTTTTTTTTTCTTTTTTTTTTTTCTTTTGAGACAGGGTTTCTCTGTATAGCTTTGTGCCTTTCCTGGAACTCGCTTGGTAGCCCAGGCTGGCCTCGACTCACAGAGATCACCTGGCTCTGCTCCCGAGTACTGATTAAAGGCGTGCGCCACCACCGCCCGGCACAGTAGCTTTTCTTTGTCCTCTGTGCCCTGAAGGGGTTGTTTCTGTCACCAGTATAGTCATGTAGTTCCCTTTATGCTTATCACTTGCTAGTGTACCTGCACATATCTTCCTATTGTATTGTAAGATAAGTCATAAGTTAATGTCATAGCTAACTGAAATATTTGTTGAAGTTTTTTTTAAAAATGTGTGTATGTGCCTGTTTGTGTGTGTGAGTGCAAACACACATGTACCAAGGCAGCATGTGTGGATTGGAAGTACAACCTCAGTTGTTGGCCCGGACTTCTGCTTTAAGACAGGTTCTATCCTGTTTACTGTTACCCATACCAGGCTAGTTGGTCTGTGAGCTTCTGGGGATTCCCTGTTTTTAGGTCTTATCTTACCATGGAGTACTTATTATAAATGGGTGCTATTGTGTTTGTGACTTCTGGGGTGTTTGTGACTTTGGGGATCCAAACTCAGTTCCTCATGCTTGTATGACAAGTAAGTACTTCAACCTCTGAGTCATCTGACCACCTACTTTGAGATTTTGCACATGCTATTTCCCAGCACCAATAGGAAGTTGACATGTATAACTCTCTCTATCAGTAAGAACAAAAAGACACCAGGTGGTTCACCAAGTACTCTAGGTTGAGTGTGGTTGCTTTGGGTGAGAAGAGTCCCAGGTCTGCCTGCTTCTGCTACCAGAGCAGTGAACAACAGTGCATGTAAAAGTTGTCATGAGTGATAGTTTCTTCTGGAGAAAAAGCTTATCACAGAGCTAAAAACACACATTTTGAACAAGAGAAACTTGAGCCTTTGTGCCTCTTAAAGCTATATAAAATAGTTGACTAAAGAAAGGAGCTTTAGGAAGACTTCTGACAACCATAAAATTCCAAACATGGAAATGATGCCTTGTTATTCAAAGCATTCAGTATTAAATAATAAAATAAACTCTCAACACCAAGAATGGAAATGATCACTGTTAAACTTGTCTGTTTACTCAGACTAATCCCAGTCCTGAAAGTAGCTCAATGGTACAGGTTTTATCCCTCGAGAACCAAGGGACTCTCCAAGATTTTATGTCTAGAGCTAGGCAGCAATTAGGTTGGCTCTGCACCAATTCCTTGGGGTCAAAGTTTGCAAACTTGCCTTGTGTCCACAATGACATATGCTCTTTGTTACTGTAATTTTTGCATTTTGCTGGCCAACTGTTACTTTTCTGACTTGAATTTATTTTCTCTGAAACACTTTCTGCAAAATAAGAGGATTCTTCCAGTAGGAGAAAGAAAAGAAAAATGGTATCTTCTCTCAGTGTTCTTCTTCCTGTGGGGAGAGAAAAGAAAAATAGTATCTCCTCTCAGAGTATTGTTGACCTCACATGGTTTTTGCTTCTTTTTTCTCTGTAAACTATGATTTATTTATTAATCTTTCCATTGTATTTTTGTAGTATTGGGGATTAAATTTAGGGTTTGGACATGCTAGGCAAACACTTCATCACGTAGATGTATTCCCAGCATTTGCTTCACTTTTTATTTTGAAATAGAGTCTTTACCATGTGTAGCTCAGGCTGGCTTTGGACTTGTTATCCTCCTGACTCAGCTCCCGGAGTAGCTAAAATTCTAAGCCTGCCACCACCACCAAGCCCAACTGAATCGCTTTTCTTTCTTAAAATAAAAAAAAAAAATTATACTGCTTGAATCTAAAGTATTGGAGAATTTAAGAACAGGAGCATTTTTCTTGAAATTGATAGTTGTTTCAAGAGATCACTTTTAATTTGTCCTTGCTGAGGTTAAAAATTTGTGCACTGACTTTCATACTTTCTTATTTGTGCTTATGAGTATCTTGGGTATTAAAATATGGAAATTATGCTATTTTTGGAATTTTCTGTGGAAAAAAACAATTTTGTGGTTCAAGGCTTAATGTGAGGAACCACTTTTTTAAAGAGGAAAACATTTAGAATAAACATTTAGAATCATTTAGAGTACACATGTACAATCAGCAAAATTCTTTATCGCCTAAGAAGTTTCTATTGATTGGAGTTGACTTTCAAAATATCCTTGGATGGTATCGGCTTTAGTTTGCAAATTAGAAGAATGTTAGCTAACCTGCTGTGGGGTGGTATGACTTATAATAAGAGATAGAAAGTGAAGTCTTGCTTAGAAGTATGAGCTGAAGATTTGCTTCCTTGGTTTTGTAACCTTTCCTCTTTGAATTTATGTGGCGTTATCCTGAAAGCTGTATGTATAGCAAAGACCCACTTTGAGAGCAGAGAAAAGGGCAGCCAATTGGCTGTTGAGCCTGAACTGATATAAAATGGGAAACCCTATGTACTTGCAGAGAGCCCTGTGCTTCCATGGTGACACTAGAGTATTGTCAGGGGTCAAGCCTTGAAAAGAAGCCATGGAGGTGTCTGGAAGGAAGATGATTGCAAAATCTATGTCTATATGTCTGTCTCTGTCATTTGTCTGTCAACCAGTTTCTTCATACTGTCTTTCCTATTTTTATCTGTCATTTATTAATAATCTGTTAATTTACCTATTTTATGTATCAGTGATCATCTGTCTGTCATCTACTATAGTGTATCTGTTCCGCACAGATGATAATCTGTAACTATTTAACTGTAACTTCATTAGTACAAAAATCATTGGTTTTGGAAAGCTACATGACACAAAAAGCTAAGTTGGAAAGTTTGCTATAAATTTTTAGGGAGAGTTAGTCATAATCTATCTGCTGAACCTCTGACTACCAGATGCTTAAGTAGTTCTGGGTTAGAAAAGAGTAATGGTATTTTTAGCCCTGATGCTTTGGGACCAGGAATGAGTCTAATCTCAGTGCTACAGATGGTAGTACACTTTTTGAGCACTACAAGTTGACCTATTGTTTGACTCCCCCACCCCAGGTTTTCTCTGTATAGTTTTGGTGCCTGTCCTGATCTTGCTCTGTAGATCAGACTGGCCTTGAACTCACAGAGATCCGCCTGCCTCTGCCTCCCGAATGCTGATATTAAAGGTGTGCCCCCCTCCTGTTGTTTGGTATATTTTAATAACAGAGTTAGTATGGATTTTCCCCTCTGCCCTCTGCCCACCAGTCACCAAACAGTTAATCATCCCCGTGTCTGTACTGATTGTCTGTGCTGTTGCCCGCTGCCAATTACATCTTTGTCAGAGATAGACATTGGGTTTCTCACTCTCTTACTGTGTGAATAAATTGATCACTTCATAGTCCTAGAGTAGGAAAATAGTGGAGTCAAGACTGAGTTCTGTAAAACATGGGTTCTTTCACAAAAGCTCAACACTCTGGTTTTCATGATAAGCCATATGTAAATCTATGTTACACAAATGCAGCACAGACAAGTAGTCCAAGGTCTTACAGAAACTGGATGGTCATCATCTATGCTGTGGTCACTCAAAGCCTGAAAGTGCTATACTCCTTGGGTAAGGATTGGGAGGAGTCAAACAGGAAATTGTTTGCAAGATTGTTCTCTAGAGATGAAAATGGACAGAGCCATTTAAAGACCTAGGTAAGAAGATACCCAGACAGGAAAGAATCTACTAGCAAAGTCAGGAATGCTAGTATCTCTTCCTGGGACAATGTCTACCCCAGTTTTGGCCAGAGTACAGGAGCAGTACTAGGTATGGTTATAATAGGAAAAAATGTTGTAGTTAAGGATATACTTTTCTCTATTCTAAAGTCTGAGTCAAGAACCATAAATAGTATTTGTGCCTTGGTTTTCCTCTCTATAATCAGTTGTTAGGATTAAAAGGGACTGCTTAGGACATTCGGGACATAGTCCTTCAGAATTTTCTGTGAAGAACCCCAGTATATAAATGTAGCTTTGCAAGTGACATAGTTTATTGATAATGGAACATGCTGTCCACTGAATCCTTTTTAAAAGTACAGACCAGAGAGGTTTCATTGGCCTACATGACAGTGGCTACTCTGAGTGACAGGTCAACATCATTCTGTATTGTCTTCCTTCACACTCCCAGGCTCTGAGTGGTGGTCACCTGGAATTCTTAAGTATCCTCTATGGGGATGCTCAGTTGTTTTTTGTTTGTTTGTTTTTGAGTTTAGGAGGGAATTCAGGCTGGGAGGAAAAAAAATGTTCTTAGATCTTGTTAGCCTTAAAGGAACCAGAACTTTCCAAAATAAGACCAACTCTGAAGTAAGAATTCAAAGTTCAGTTCTTTTGAAGTTGATCTACAGCAAAAATCAAGGAAGAGTGAGTACCTCTGGCTTTTAAGTATTCAGTTGACAAATTAATGAAACTTGAGCTGAATTTTGGGTATAATCAACATGTGTATTGATTCTGAGTTTACCAGGACAAGAATTTGATGGTAGGATTATCAAAGCAGCTACTCAATCTGGACATGGGCAGTAGCTGGAACAGTGCAAAGATAGCATCTTGCCTGAGGCCCAAGTGAGGTCCTCTTACTGGGGGCTTTCCACATGCAGCCTTACTTGTTCTCCTTATTCTTTTTCATTTTCCTATAGGCCTGCCTTCTTCCCTTTAATTTAGCAGGCAGTGCTTTGGGTTTTGTCTCAGCCAGAGACAAGACGGATTATGTAGCATTACGATTAACATGAAAACAAACTTCTTCAGTTGTAATGGTATGTTTAAAGAATGATTACTATTAGTAAAAGCTGTTGCTTTTTAGTCGAGGTTACTATATCCCCTGTGGAAACAGGTAGTAAAGCAACTGCTTCTGCAGTGCTCTTGATTTGCTGTTTTGGGGATTTCTCAAGAAGCTGTGTATATAGGGGGAGGTTGGCTTTCTAGCATAGAGGCTCTACCTTTTCTGTGAGTAGGAATGAGATGTTTAGGTTAGCCAGAATGGGTGCCAGTGTTCTACCTCATTCCTTTTACTATTAGGAATGTTGAAGTGGAGCAGTAAATCAGGTCTCCTCTGATTACTGGTCCTAGACTCTTGCTCTGAACACCACAGAACTAGGCACTAGAGAGTTTATTTTGTTTACAAACTATTTATTTCTTCAAAGCCAGACATTTTTCTCTCTATCTTGTAGTGCTACAGGTACAGGCAACTGTAGAAAGAGGGCAAAAGCAACTTTCATAGCCAGCCTGTAATACATTACCCCATTCCCTTATTTTCCTGGTCAATCACAAGAATATTCTAGACTATGCTAACATGCCTGTAGTGTCTGTGGTGATGAGATGAGAGGGAGCAATTATAAGAGTAATGCAGCAGCTTCAGTGATATACAGCTCATGGTTGAGGTTGTAAAGTATAGCCAGATATGATGCTGGCTTAATCTTTGTGTAACATTTATACAGACCCCATTATTCATAATGGTGTAATAAGATACATTTAGCGTAAAATCACTTGATAAGGGAATGTGTATTTTATATCTCTCTACTGCTTTATGGCTCACATTTAAATACTGGTCATACATTGTTTTTAACCTAAGCAAAGATGTATAGAACAGCTTTGAGTAATAGAATCAGCCCTCAAATTTGTAAGGTCATATGGCAATACTAAGCATGTATCATTAGAATAAGCTAATTTACCAACTTGACTATGCATAGTAAGTATTACTCTTGGTTTGCTTTGTTTTCATAGATGCTCAAATCCTTTTTCTCTTTGAAGAGGTAGGTTAGAGTGCAAGGAATGAAAATATGAAACATGCTAAAAAAAATTGAAGGGCAATATCAATTTTATAACCCCTTCCAAATTCAAGGACCAAGTATGTGGTGCATATGCTTGACTGCTTGTGCACTTGTGCACATGTCTACATGTGTGCACTTTTTTTTTCTTTTTAAAAATGAAGGGCAAAAATTAGCATTGTGTTTGGAGCTTACAGTTAGGAAAGACTATAATGTTATTTGCCTGTGTCCTTAGTGACCTAACCCTTAGGGAAAGGTCTGACCTCCTTTGACCTCTGTGTATGAATCTTTGACTTTATCATTTGAATTCTTCTTTGAACAATGAATGTCTTTTAAATCTCCATGGGCCCTGTGTTCTTTTGCTTGGTTTTATCTAATGCTTTCTTTTGTCTTAAGTCTGTCTTTTCCTTCCTTTCTTCCTTCCTTTCTTTCTTTCTTTCTTTCTCTTTCTTTCTTTCTTTCTTTCTTTCTTCTTTCTTCTTCTCTCTTCTTTCTTTTCTCTTCTTTCTTTTTCTTTCTTTTTTCTTTCTTCTTTCTTCTGTGTTTTTTTTGTTTTGTTTTTAAAAAACACCTTAGCTGTTTAAAGTCCTTGTGACTGACATGTCTGATTAGAAAATAAATCTCATTAATGAAAGGCAATGCCTGTTTGTAATGGTGTTGCCAGCTTCCCAGCTCAGACAGTTGTCCAACCATTGTTGATTAAGTTAATGAGAGCACCTGAAGATTAAGCAGGCTTGATGCACCTGAAGACAGATTGCACAGATCTAATTTTGGACACTCAGGGTGGAAACCCAGCCAGAAAGGGCCAGAGATGAGCATGTAATTGAGCAAATGAGTTTGTATACAACAAGAATGCCTATGATTTTTTTTTTCTTTTTTTTTGGGGGGGTACACAATAATTCCTTTATAAATCTCTAATTAAAAGCAAACAAAGATAGTCATAGTTACAAGTGTCGGTAAATTTGTCATACTCCATTAAATGACCAACTCTATGCAAAACTATCCTAAATGCTTTCTTTTTTCCCTTCTCTTACAGGTGACATTACACAAAAGGGATATGAAAAGAAGAGGTCAAAATTAATTGGAGCCTACCTTCCCCAGCCTCCAAGTATGTAAAACTTGAATAGTATAAACTGTCTCAATTTAAAAGTTAATAGCCACATTTGAAAGAGGCTTTTCTCACTCACTCTGAAACTGCCTGAAGAGTGCACACTTGTATAATTACTTAAAGATTTTATGAATATTGAAGGCATATGTGACTTTCCTATAAATATACCTAATAAAATTTAATAGATATTTCATTTTGTTGTCACACTGTAATTATAAAAATAGGAGCATTGTGGTTTAAAACATGATTTTTGACTTGATGAGTTAATATTGCTAATGATTATGGTTTAACTTAATACAAGATTTGACCACTGAAAATATTGTGGTACTGAGAGGATATGATTGTAAAGGTTTGTGTTTTTAGAGATGGTGGTAGAATATACGCTATATACTTGCAAAGTACAAGGTATATTTCCTGTTGTGTCATGTGTGGCTTTGGAGAATTTCTGTACTTGCGCTAGGTTGTACAGATTTTAAGAAAAAGAAAATGGAGCTACATTGGCATTCCAGCATGAATTCCCTGTGTCAGTTCAAAGGGAATCAACTCAAAGGGAATACAAGCAATATCCTTCCTCAAGGTAAAAGGCTAGTAACGCACATGTTAAAGGTAAAAACTGGCAATTTCTATGGATGAAACAAAACTAAGAAGCTTAAAAGTGGATGTGTGGGTCGGAGAGATGCTCAGAGGTTAGGAGCTCTGATTGCTCTTCCAGAGGTTCTGAGTTCAATTCCCAGCCCACATGGTGGCCACAGCCATCTGTAATGAGATCTGGTGCCCTCTTCTGGCCTGCAGGGATACATGCAACAGAAACTGTGTACGTAATTACATAATAAATAATAAATTAAAAAAAGATGCAGCATTTTTAAAAAAAATATGCTTTTTATAAAAAAAAAAGTGGATGTGTATAAACCCATTTCTATTCCCTCTAGGATGTGACCCCACCCCCCAAGTATTATAGAATTAACATGCAAAAAGCTCTATGGGCTACTGAACTTAATATCAGGAGTCTGCTGTGCTTGTAGTTCTGCTTGTTATGTCTTTTCCTGCAATTTTTAAGGAAGTTGGTATAAAAGTGGTCCTGTGTGTTAGCTGAGAGACTGATTTCTTGTGGTCTGGCTTGTGAAGGGAAGAAGCATAGTTTTATTTGGAAGAAGAAAAAGTAAATAAACTGGGTAAATGGTTTAAGGCAAGTGTTGGGGAAGGTATTTCTTCACCTTAGCCTCCCCTTGTGTGATTGTCAGAAAGGCCAGGTCACTGATGTCTACCCTGTCCTTGAGGAAGGCTACTTCGTTCATTTGACGACGCTTGGATATGATTTGGCATACCAAGTAAAAAATGAAAAAGGAGCAGTTACTGCTTACCTGGGATGTTCTGTTGCCTTCAGGACCGAGTCTGGCTGGGGGCAGAGGTTTCTGCACCAAGTGGAGCCTTTGGTGGTCTGTGTGCTGTTTCTGCATGGGGTCGGCAGCTCTGCTCAGCGCTGTAACAAATTTAAAAAAAACTAAAGTCTGAATTAATTAGTTTTTTTTCAACTTGTTACAGCAGCGAATGGAGCTGCCGTGGTTCGGTGTAGACTGCAGCCCGGTGAAGGCGTACCGAGGAGACCGTTCCGCTCTGCCCACATGGCGTGAGAACAGAGCGGCGGCCAGTGAGCGGGGAATCGGCCTCTGTTTTACTTTCGGTGAGCCCTGCATCCCTGAGAGAGACCAGCCCCCAGGGAAAAGGACAGTTTTGGAAACCTTTCCCCATGTAAGGCTGACACCGAAGGCACCAGAGGTTCCGTCTCCCAAGAGAATTCTACCATGCTTCTTGGGCTCAGAATTTGCATGCATGGATAATGACTGCCCAGAATCGGGGTCCTTTCCACATTTGCTGCTAATTTGGAATGTTCTCTCTACAATTCGTGGTCAACTGGCTCTTCCAGTACAAAGACCTTAAGAAAGGATGCATGCCCAGTGATGAATTTTCCCCCCTTAAAGTGTTGCACTGTTTTAAAGCAGACACCTAGGAAGAGGGAAATTAAATCTTGAGCCCTGAGATGGGCTCAAGGGAGAGACTTGAGACCTACATGCTCTCATACTCCTATCATCAAGGATCAAAGTGTTAGGTTTCTTCAATAGAAGACCAACTTATCTTAGAGTAGGTGTTTTCAGGTCAGGGTCCTTCTAAAGGTTTGGACCATTTTTTGAACTTAGGAATTCAAGAAGCAGAAGGATGACTTATGTACTCTTTAGTAGAATAAGAACATTTAAAACAGGAGCATATGTATTTGTAAACTGTATTTATAGGTGCATGTTCTGGGGTATACCTCTGATAGAATGCATTGTTTTAAAATTATATGCTAAAAATAGGCTGAGTTTAGGCAGTAGTAGACACCTTGTGAGTGTGAGACAATCTCATAAAAATATTGAAGTGAACTTCAGTATTTAGAAATGACATCTCATCTATTTCCATCTTTGTCTTTATTTGACCTCCCAGTGACCTTTGTTGACAGTTACCATAGTCTTGTTGAAATGGACAAGGTTTGGAGAGTAGATTACCAGCTCCAGTTGGATCCTAGCTGTAGATTCCATTTAAGAATTTCTGATGGGGAATGTGATAAAAATGAAAAAAATTTGATGTTTTGAGTTTGTTCTCTTGCCTTGTCCTGCCACTTTTCACAACATGATGTGCCATCCTGTGATATGGGAGAGGTTGTCATTTTAGGATGGAGGACTTAGTTTCCTTTGTTTAATTACTGTTCTATTGCTGTGAAGAAACATCATGGCCACTCTTAAAGAAAGTATTTAATTGGGGGCTTGCTTACAGTTTTAGAGAAGTATAATCATCATGATGGAAGCAGACTGCATGGTGCTGGAACAGTAGCTTAAAGCTTTATTTACACCCTGATTGTGAGAAGAAGGGGTATAGGGGAAAGAGCCTGGCATGAGATTTTGAAACCTCGGAGCCCACTCAATAAACAAGGTCACACCTCAAATCTTGTCCAAAGGTCAAACTAAGCATTAAATATATGAGCCTATGGGGGCCATTCTCTTCAAACTACCACCCTTCCTAGCAAAAGCATTTTATAGAGAACCTCCTTCTGAAGTTACCACTGCATGAAAGACTCATTCGTCATCAGACTTAGGAAGATATCAAGGAAAGCAGGTGTTTCTAAAGCTGGAGCTCTTTCCTGACCAGCCCTCTGGGAAGACATTCTGTCACAACAGGATCTGTATGGAGCTTGTAGTTGAATTAACCAGATAAAAGTTTAGATTTCCCCGAAAGTATTCCAAAAATATTTCTGAGTGTTTGGGACACATGAATGATAGATTGCCATAGATGAAGTTAAGATACTGGAGTAGAGTCCAGGCGTGTGGTTCCTTCCTGGTGAGAATGCTCAGGACACAGTTTCTTCTACAGGATTTCACTGTACTCAGGAATCAACACTGTAGAGGGTAATGAAGCACTTGCTGGGGAAGACAGCTTCTCTTTGTTGAGCACAATGCTGAGTGCACATCAATTCAGATTGGGAACAGTGTAAAAGATAGAATTATAAGAGTAGAGATAATATTTTAATAAGAGAAGGTACTACTTCAGGGAACTTGTTTGACACTTCCTCTTGTTTTTTACTAAGAAAGTGCAGATTACAAATGATTTTGCATCTAAACCAGATCAAAGTGACATCTGAGCCAAGCCATATAGCATCTCAGAGGAGTTTTTATATACTTGTAGACTTGTATAGAGAGTCTTTACTACATTTAGAAGACTTAGTTGGTAACCAAAAGTAGTAAATTTCAATGTTACTGTAAATAGTAAACTATCACGAATCTAAATACTCACCTCCTTTCTATAATATGTATATTGACTAGGTGTTACTTATGACATGGCAGTCATGAAATTCTTGGCATGGAGCTGTTTCTACAGAATCAGTGTTTGAACCTCATCTTTCCTTTGTCTTCAGCAGCCAGATGGATTCATGCCTAGCTTCAAGGGTGACTGAGTTAGTTTGAGACATAATGTGAATTGACTGATAAAGCTAATTGGCAAATTTTGTATTTTTGCTACTCCCTAAGGTTACAGTGGCAAGTGTCTGTTTTAGTGAGAATTTATGGCCCTACCTGTTACTACTGCAAACCATAGGCAATCCTGCATGGAGAGTAGGTCTAATAATCATGTCCAGCTATTGTACCTCCTGCAGCCCTTGCCTGGTTTTGGCTTCCCCAGATGGCCATGCTGTTTTCATGTTAGAAATCCTGGGGATGTATTTTTGCGCTGTACTAAGTTTTATTTAATCATCACTCAAATGCTACTGTTGAGGATTTTTTCACCTAGTCTTCTTGTTAGGACAATCCTAGTCCCAGTCTTATTATGATTATTTGTGTAATACTTCCAGGCAGCTGTAGTTGGTATTCGACCTTACCACAATAGTAATGGATATGAATTGACTGAGGATCTCTCATCTCCTGCACACAGTAAGCACAACCCACTTGCAGGCAAGTATACCCACTTCCAGACTTTGTACATAGCAGTAAGAGGTAGAACAAGGCAGTGACTGGTTCTCCTGGACCCTAAATTCTCCTCCTGTCCTATGTCACTAAACTCCTGTATCATACCAGTGAGGATCAGCAGGCTGTCCATTGTTGCCTTGCCAGTAGAGCAGTAATAGAGTATTCTCAACAATGTTGTAGCCAAGGTTTAGTACCAAAGCATTCACTGCTCAGGTGTGCACAGTGATTTGCACAAGCCTTCTGCACCAGGCTTCCCTTATCTATGGTGACAGTTCTGTTTTATTTCTTATTTGGATTAATCTAATTGTCAGTTGGCCCCATTAATGCTAATCAGTGACAGAAATGGCAAAAGATTACTTGATTTTGGACCAATAGCTCATTCTAGTTCAATGATTTCTATTTATTTTATACAATTTGGTTTGTAAATCCCAGCATCTGATGTCACTGAAGATAGTTGCTTTGATGTGAATGCCTTTGCATGAAGTGACTCAGCTTGTGTGTGTGTGTGTGTGTGTGTGTGTGTGTCCGTCCATGTCCAACATGGAGATGGCTTTATCTGAAATCTAGCTGCAGATGCTCTGCTAGATTATGATAGAAAAAGTTGTCCATGATTGGCAAAGTTTTCAGGCTGGTGAATTTTGTATCTTGGGTACATGGAAAACGAAAAGCTTGGTCTTTGATTTTGAGGATATAATGTTAGTCAGTTGACACTTGAGTATTTTCTCTAGAAAATAAAGCTGGCTGGCTGCTTGCCTGAGCCTGTTACTATTAGGTTCAATATCTGTGTGGACAACTGCTGAGCCTCAGTACACAGTTTGGTTATGTTTCATTTGACTGAGGAATTTAACCTCATGACTGAAATACAACTGGTCTCTGGACAATGAATGATGCTGTGTTTGGTGGCACATGTGACTCCTTCAACACAGGCTGAAGACACACAGGCCTGTACAGGCACATTCCCTTTGCTAAGGAATTCTTTGTGTCATGAGTCTATGGAGGGTGAAGGTGAGATGCAAGGTTACCTCCAAAAGCAGGGAGAGAGGCACTCATCATTCCAGCTTGAATGGTGAGAGGAAAGGACATTCATCAACACAAGGCAAGTCCTATGTTCTAAGTGAGCTCTTTTGTTGATGATTCATGCATAGGTTGCTCTGTTTTCTAATATATTCTATTCACATTCTGTTGGCTTGATTGGCTGAATATCCTATTATTTTTAATGGCATTTAATGAATTAGGTTTCTTGTCAGAGAATCAGTAGTAAAAAGAAACATCACTAAACCCATGCCCAGCTAGCATCTTAGGGTTCAGACTGAGTTGAGTTAGCCACCTAACACTAAAGATGGTGCCAATTAGGACTGGATCATAGTTTCTTCTGAAAAATCTGAGTCATAAAAGAACAACTCAAAGCCCTAGGCCTGACAGTAAACTGTTATTTTATCCAGTAGTGTAGAACAAAATCAGACTGAGACTGGGGACATGTTGAGATGTAGATTGCTTGCATAGCACACTGAGGCATTGGGTTTTAATTCTAAGCACTACAACAAAATAACAAAATAATGCAGGATAGCAGTTTAATTCAAGTGTCAAATTGTCACAGGCTTTAGATCATTCATATTTTGCTAGTTCATGAATTCCCCATCAACATACTGTAATAGGAAAATGATTACAAAACAAATGTAAGATATTACACAAACTCTGTGTTAGTAAAAATGAAATGGAAGTAACTGTAAAGTAATGTAAGAATTAGGTGTGCATAGTAAGTTAGATACTAAGGTGCTCAAACAAAGTCTCAATTTTCTATTTTGTGTGTCCTCTGTGTTAGTACAAAACAAATGTAGAAATGCCTTACCTAATCATACAGGTATTTTTTTACTTCCTGGGTAATTCCTTAATTACACTTACTCAAAAATAGGGGTGTGTGATCCAGAGACTATAATGAGACACTAGAAGACAGTGGGACTTGATTCAGAAACAGTTTTGGACAGTGTGGGAATAAGGAAATTCTCCAGCAATTTCACAGATTTTGTGAAAGCCTATGGTAGCTTTGGAACTCCAGCAAGGAGCTTATTGTCAGTGCCAGGGAAGAAGCCAGGAGAGGTCAGCTACAGTGGATGCCCTGGGGACACTTGAAAGTTTTTGTCCACTGAAGCTTTCCATGGCATATGTGAAATCATAGATATAGAGGCAGAATAATTCATTCAAGGTATCAGTGTTCAAAGTATTCAGACCAGTTTGGATCAAGGTCTTCTAATCTTGATCACAAATAATATTTTGAAGTATTCTTCATATATCTTACATTTTAAAATGTATTTGAAAACAAGATTTTTGGTATATTTTTTATAATATAAATTTAGAAATCCTCTCCCCCACCCCAATATAGTCTCTTAAATAACTCAAGCTTTCTTTCCTGCCTGTGTGTCTCTAACCTTATTGAGTCTCAAGTTAGAGAGACAGATGGGTGCCCACCTGTGCCTTATTCTTTGGGATAACATGGTGGCTAGTATCTGTCTGAGTACATGTACATGTAAGACACTACAGTGTTTTACTAATCTGTCATGGTTAGATTGGTTAGGTAACAACTATAACAGAAATTTTTGTTGGAGAATCACTTAATGACAATCCATAAATAATTGACAAGTAATTAATGATGCTTCTGCTTTTTCTTACTTTTGTCTTCAGATTTCCAAATCTGGTGAGTAGGTGAGGTGTTTAAAGAGGTGAAATAGAGAGGCAAGGCAAACTTTGGAAGAATCACAATTTCTATTTGACTTGGAAGATCAGCTGGAGAGAAGATGGGCTACAGTTGGAGTGTCTTCTGTTCCAGATGGATGAGTTTGGTACTTGCAATTGTGTAGCTAGAGTTTCCTGCCTGGCCACAGTCAGGACAAATCTCTGTCACCCTCCAGTCCCCAGCCGCTCAGACGCAACCAGTAACAACAGAGACTTATATTGCTTACACACTGTTTGGCCTAATGGCTCAGGCTTCTAGCTTCTAGTTCTTACTCTTAAATTAAATCCATTTCTATAAATATACCTTGCCGTGGCTCGTGGCTACGCATCTTCACGTGCTACTTGACATGGCGGCAGCTGCAATGTCTCCCCACCTTCCTGTCTTCTCAATCTCCTCTCTGTTAGTCCGCGCCTATACTTCCTGCCTGGCCACTGGCCAATCAGTGTTTTATTATTGACCATCAGAGCATTTGACATACAGACTATCCCACAGCACTATTGTGTCATCAGGGTCAGAAAGTGAGGTATCCAGAATGCTTTGTGCTTGGAGGAGAGGAGTCTTTGAGCACTGGGAGGTAATTTTGAAAAGAAGAGAAACTTTAGATCTAAATGTTGCACAATGTATAAGTTCCACTTCTTTTCTGTATTACCTCATCAACAAAATAGCTAAATAACAGAACAAAATGGCTTAATAACAGACTTAAGCAAGTGATTTGAAGTGTTACCTGTGTTAGTTTCAAATACAGATGGAAAGCCAGCATAGAAAGGTAAGGAACTTGCCCAGTCAATATCAGGGCATTTGGGTATCTGGGCCTGGGATATGCAGGTTCTTGGTCTTTTAATTCAAGGATGAAATAAAAGCCCACAAAGACTACAGAGAGCTAGGAACCTATTGAAGCAAAGAATCATACGTAAAAGGAAAGAACTACAAGAGGGTAAGAAACTGCTCAAAAATGATTACTGTTTGGGGCGCCTTTTATGCTGTTTAAAGAGAGGAAGAGTTTGATTACCTGGTATGTAATCGATGTTTTTGTTTTGATCTACAAATGATTATATAGTTCTTGCTTACTGTGTTATCTCTTTTCATGATGCAGCATGATGCGAGGGAACAGGCTGACAGAAGACACACAAAGTCTCACCATGTAGACCTAGCTGGCTTGAATTTACTATGTGTAGATCAGGTTGGTCTCGACACACAGAAATCACCTGCCTCTGCCTCCTGAGTGCTGGAATTAAAACTATTATCCACTATGTTTTGACAACATCTGATTTAAATCATATGCACATCCAATTATGCATAAGCATATAAGATCGTAAATATGGGGTTCTCCTGGAAAGTTAACTTTAAAGACCCAGTTTGCCTGACTGTGTAGGTACAGAAAAACAGTTGAGGCTAATCACCACACACACTTTTCCTACTAAAATTACTGGAAATGCATTTTAATTAGAATTTGTCCAAGTTTGATGATCAAGGAAAAATTATTCCACTGTTCAGAGAGGGTGTGAATACAGCTCCATAAAGATGGGGTCTTAAATTGCTACTTAATTATTAGAAGAGGGTGTATGCATAATACATGCAAGTAAGAGACCTAGGTTGTCAAGTGTGTTGTTGGAAGAGTGAGTCTAAGATTCTAAGCAAATGGGATCTAAGGTTGTAAACTCTTATCTATGCATATCTGCCTCATCTGTGTGTTCTGCCTCTTCATGCTTGTATGGGTCCTGGAGCTGGCTTGATGCTTGGCATATGATCGCATGTAATTGCTCATAAATATGTGGAGAAGGAATTCAGTATTGACACTTTGTTTATTTCGAACGAGAATCAATGGTTTCATACTCCTGACTGTTACATTTTGGGGACTGTCACCTTTTGTTTCAAATGCTTCTTTCCTAGTGCCCATGTTAGCCTTTAACTCTCACTGTGCTCCTGTTGTGAGAATGCTGGTCTCTCTGTGCTTTTTGAGAACTGTCTTCAATCATAGTTCTAAACTAAATATTTAGGAGGGTTGATTTCCCCAGTGCTAAACACTGAACTGTAACTGCTTTGCTAATATTTATATTTGTATTGTTAAGGTTCATCTGCTTTCAGCAGAAGGATGGCCAGGTGCCTTGTGTGAGAAAAGAGAATGAGTGTGCAAGTGACTTATGGTGACAGAGTCAGTTCTATAGAGAGTTACATACTCATTTGTTTGATTTTTTTTTTTCTTTGAACATACCATTTCAAATCTTGGTGAAACAAGGTCAGATGAAATATAATGAATGAATATTGACTCAAATAATATTTAAAAGTATATTTTTTATGGGCAACCTGTTAGAGCTGTTCTGCCTATATTGTATTAATTCTCTTTTTAAAAGATTTGTAGTAGACGCATTTTCAATCCATGGGAGCAAGTATGCAAATTACCTCACTGATGACAGCCATAGAAGGCTCACAATAAACCAGACAGTAGTCTTGGCTTTTGTATACTATGGATCCTGAGAAGAGGTGAAGGGTGAAAATAGTTCTGAGGAGGCTTATATTCATGAACTAGACAGGAAAATAGTAATTATAGTACAGAGATTTACAGCTGGTAAACCTGACAACTTGAAAGTGTATGTTTATCTCTGCTGCCTTGAGCTTCCAAAATGCAATCAGTGTGTAAGAGAAATGGAGCAATGGTATGTAAAGTAGGGGATCACTTAGCAAATTGAAAGCCAGTACATTCAGAGCTAAGTAACATCATGGGAATCACTCAGCAAGTAGCTGAAAGAAACAACCTATGGGAAATGGCAACTACCTCTGCCAGTCCTTATGACATATACCTTCTGAGGAATTAAGTTAACAAGGCTTAGGTTTGAACATAATCCGACAAGTCATGCAGTCAAAGTTTACTATGTCAGAGTACCTCTACTGTCCTGAGAACAATCTCAGCCACAGAGTGAGACATTTTCTCAAGTGCAGAACACTCAAGGTCTCAATCAACCAAATGAAAGATCTATCTGAAAGAGATCCATTAGTGTTCTGCCATAGAAGAGAACTAGCTATTAGCCTAAAGTAAAAATAAAGAGGAAATTATGAAAGTTTCACAGAAGAGATAGTGTAATGATATACATATAATGATGAACTTTGGGAAATAATGGGAATAAAGGCAAAAGTAACCAATAAATTTTCACCTAGAATATCCAGGACCTATCCCTGTTATAGTAGAAAGACAACCTGGGGCACACACAGACTTCTATGTGTTATTTTTCTTTTTATCTTTCCTGAGGAAGCTACTTTAGTTACCTCTTAAAATATGAGAAAAAAAGACATGGATGAATTCAAGGAACCAGTGACTTAAAATTCTGCAAAGCCAAAGCAAGTCCAGGATGAAAGGGATCCTAAATGCACAGCAGGTCTAGTGACCCAGGTTAGAGGAGGAAGAGGCTCCAAGTAAACAATGAAAACAAATAAGCAAAAAAGTGAACTGGAAAAGAACTAGATTGTGAATGTTTGACTAAGGGAGGAAAAGTATGGAAGTGTTTGTGTAACTGAAAGTTTCCTGTGTCCACTCAGCTCCCGTGTCCTTGCGGCCGAATCTGCTCAGACCCATATGAACACACAGAGGCTTATATTAGTTACAAACTGTATGGCCTATTGGCTCAGGATTCTCACTAGCTAGATCTTACATCTTAAATTAACACATTTCTTTAAATCTATGCTTTGCCACGTGGCTCGTGGCTTACCAGTTATTTTTCATGCTTCTCATGGCAGCAGCTGGCAGTGTCCTCTCTGTTCTGCCTTTCAACTTCTTTCTCTCTAGTTAATGTCCTGCCTAACCCTATTCTGCTCACCATTGGCCAAACAGCTTTATTACCAACCAATCAGAGCAACATACTTTCACAAGATACAAAAAGACATTCCCCATCAGGTTTGTTTTAGTTTTCAGTTGGAATATTTAAAGTAGCAAATAGGTACATTGAAAACAAGACAATTGTAGGAAGGTACAAATATTAGACCCAGAATTATTAAAAAGCAGATAAGATGGGAAGATATCAATCATATTCTGATGACTTTATGGTTTTCATCATCTCAATAATCCTGATCTTGTAAGTAAGAAAACTATGGTGAGTGGAGAGAATCCTACAGGCTGTCTAAGAGTCAGGCCTGTCAATTGCCATCAGTGATGTTCTCCCAGCAACTGATGGAAACAGATGGAGAAGCCCACAGCCAAATTAGTCAGAACTTGGGGAATTTTGCAGAAGAACGGGAGGGGAGGATTGTAGGAGCTAGAAGGGTCAAGGACACCACAAGAACCCACAGAATCAACTAACCTGGGCTCATAGGGGTTACAAAGACTGAATCAACAATCAGGGAGCCTGCATGGGACTGATACGCATATGTTACAGTTGTGTAGTTGGTCTTTTTGTGGACTTCTAATAGTGGGAGCAGGGGCTGTCTCTGACTTTTGCCTGCTTTGGGGACCCCTTTTTTTCCTACTGGTTGCCTCATCCAGCCTTAATAGGAGAGAAAGTGCTTATTCTTACTGCAGCTTGATATGCCATGTCTGGCAGATATACATGGGAAGCCTGCTCTTTTCTGAAGAGAAAAGGAGGAAGAGTGGATATCCAGGTAGGAGAGGTTAAGGGGAGGGACTGGAGGAGAGTAGGGAGGGAGGGGAAACTGTGTTGTGCTGGAAAAAAAATTAAATTAAAAAAAAACAGAAAAAAGAAATCAGGGCTATAAGTCCAAATGTAAATGTCAGCCCAATGCAAGACTACTTGGCTTCATAAGTTTGACATATGATAAGGATTATTAAAATAGGATCATGAAAGCTAATTGTTTGAAATCTAGACTTTTTTTTTCCTTTTAGTATAGCTTATGTTTTATGTCTTCTAGTTATCACTGTCTTTTCTAAAGAAGCAACGATTGTTATTAGAACTCAGTGGGAGCAATTTCTTTATGTCAGAACTGTAAAGATTACTCTTTTCCCATGCTACTTAGTTTCATCTATATTGTATTCTTGTACTGTGATATGTCAGTCTAAATATATAGTTGAGTAGCAGATATGGGGGTCAGCTTTTGTCTTTGAATTTAACATAACATTTTTGTTAATTAATAAAAGCTACTTTCAAGTACATCTTGTTCATCTATTAGCATTAAATGGAGCAAGTTTCCAGAGTTAGTAATTGGGAATAACAAAAGCTGAAAGTTGATGCTACAAATGGATCATTCCAGTTACCAATACAAATAGTTTATAAGGTTTTATTTAAAGTTGACTTTATTGATAACTGTAATTTTAAAATTTCTCAGGGCATTTATGGTCTTTTGTTTATTCTAAAAAAAATTATAATTTGATCCTACGTCTTGGACTTCATGCTTTGGTGGAACTATAACAAGAAAGAACACTTGCCTGTAGCCTGCCCACAATTAGAAACTTCTCTAGGGTTCAGCCTTGCTTATGTCCACCTTCCTGTTGATCTGCAGAGTGACTCACCACCACCTGGTTTAATAGGTCATAGGAATGTAATAAGTAAATATTTATTGTAACTAAGTTTCCTTAGCTTAGCTGCTGAGAACAGCCTCACCCTCATTCTGCTGTTTTACCTTGTATCCAGGAGTGGACCAAGCTTTGCCTCAAGAGCGAAGGGCACCTGTCACTCCTTCCTCAGCCTCTCGATACCACCGTCGAAGATCCTCAGGCTCTCGAGATGAACGTTATAGGTCAGGTAAGGAATTGTATGGAGACACTAGACTCACTGTACTTGGGTCTGTTACTGTGAATGAATTGGGTCCACCTTCCCATTGGCTATGAGGCACAAGTTCAGGACATTTGGACTTGGCGTAGGTGAAGCTCTAGCTTATGTACCAGTGTATGTTCTAGTTCAGTGGTTTCAACCTTCCTAATGCTGCGACTCTTTAATACAGTTCCTCATGTTGTGGTGACCCCCAACCATAAAATTATTTCTTTGCTACTTCATAACTGTAATTTGCTACTATTACGAATCATAATGTAAATATCTGACATGCAGAATATCTGAATATGTGACTCCCATGAAAGGGTTATTCAGTCTCCGAAGGGGTTGTGACCCATAGGTTGAGGACCACTGCTCTAGGATACCCACTCAATCCATAACAACTCTTTCATGTTTGGTAAAGTAATATTTGTTACCTCTTTAAATATTTGTTATTTGTAAACAGAGATAACCAAGCTACTTAACAGTGAGTTGCACACAGAAGACTTTTGTTAGGAGGTTTTTTATTCATCTCTTCCACTGCCTTTTTTTTTCCTCACCTCCTCTTCTGGACTCTGTAGGCACCTGCATTCACATATACATACCTACACATAGATATGCATATCTTAAAGATAAAAGCCTAAAAAGAGGTGAGATAATATAGTTCATTTTATTCTACTAGATTCTAGTAGATTTAATTTTTCTTGAGCTAACAAGGAAGATTGTAAGGAAAGAGCTTCCTAGCTCCCTAAGAGGTCTGAAGGTCTCTGACCACTTTCAGTAAAGCTGCTTTAGTTGCTTCAGTGATCAAATTATGTTACTTAAGAAATAATTCTGTTACCTCACAGATAATTGAACTAATTAACAATCAATTCAGTTAGCTATATAGTAGGAAACTTAATTTCTCTTGGTGATAATTTTTCTATTTCATTTCAAAATACACAAACTACATTAATTCTTGACCTGAGCTCAGGCTTCCAAGAACTCATATAATATGGCAAAGCATCAAGCCCCCTATGGCTGACTTACTACTGCAACCCCAATCAAAGTGAAGTAATATCCTGTGGTAATGAAGCAGAGAAAGGAATTGCAATTCACATCAAGAGACTCAGAGATGCTAACATTTTAGTTTATTGTCAGTTAACTTGGCTTCAAAATTGTGTCAGTCTTGCCTCAGTTCACAAGTGTTGAAATTTCAAGTATGAATCACTATTTCTAGCTATAATTCTTTATATAGTATGTACCCCTTTTAAGATATACCCTTTTTCTATTCTTTTTAAGTTACTAAATTTGGAAAATAAATGACTATAAAGGCATTTATTGGGCAGAATATATTGTGTCAGACACTGTATTAGGTACTTTACTACCTTTATGAGGTCTAAGTGAGAGCTTCATTTCTAGTTATGTTCAATATCCTATTTGCATAATCAGAAACTTCACAAGAGAAAACCTTGATGTTTAAGTTTACATGTTATTAAAAAAAAAAAAAAGACCATGACAATGAACAATATTAAAAGTCAAATGCAAGATACTGTTTTTGTAATGTGCTTAGAATGGGGATATGGCTTGAAAAACCATGGGATTGTTTTTGCTTTGCTAATGAGATTAGGCACTCTGTTCTCAGTGCTAGTCTCCTTTGTAATCCAGTCTGGAACAGAGCTGCTACTCTAGAATGCCTCCATCCTTCTGGGAGATCCACGAGGTTCTTGTGTTTTCAGAATGATACTAAATGCTACTTAAAAAATTCTCATTCTCATAGAGTAGACAGTAGGGTTTGTTTGTTTTGTTTTATTTTCCCAGAAACTTCATACATGTGATGATGTATGGTGGCAACAAATGGATTCTGTGCTTGTAAAGTTTGGGGTTTAAAAACAGCTGTTTATCTTAGTTTATATGATTAGTGTGTTGGATTTTATGTGGTGGTCAGAAGACAAGTTTGTAGAGTAAGTTCTTTCCTTTTACATTTTACATGGGTGCTGGATATCAAACTCAGGTTGTCAGGCTTGGGCAACAAACACTTTGATCTACTGATACATCTCATTGGTCCCTACACAATTTTTTAAAGTACTTTATGTGCACTGTTGTGAAGGTGTCAGATCCCCTGGAACTGGACTTCCATGTGGGTTCTGGGAAATTGAACCTGGGTCCTCTGGAAGAGCAGCCAGTGCTCAACTCCTGAGCCATCTCTCCAGCCAACCCCCCCCTCTTAAATTTTTTAATACTGCATATATGAACATTACCATTAGTTAACTAATTTTAAGCTTTACAATAGTTAAGAATTAAAAAGCCTTCTTTGAGTTAGAGTTTGGAAATTATTGTCACAGGTTTTTTTCAAGTGTTACTTTTTTTTAAAAGTTGAGAAATGATATGAGCTAAAAACTTTAGTATTGAAATTTATGTCTGTGGGTTTTTTTGTTTGTTTTTTTTGTTTTTTTGGTTTTTCGAGACAAGGTTTCTTTGTGCAACAGTCCTGGCTGTCCTGGAACTTGCTTTATAGACCAGGCTGGCCTCAAAGTCCACCTGCCTCTGCCTCCCGAGTGCTGGTGTTAAAGGCATGCACCACCACCACACAGCTGAAATTTACCTCTTAAGCTTTTTTTTTTTCTCTCCCACCCCAAACCCAATTCAAGATGTGAATTTAGCTATACTTAGTTTCTAGGGATAGACTTGTATCTTACTCCTCTGTTCTTTTTCATTCTTTCAACAAATGTACAAATTTTGTTATACTGAGCACTTTGCTATGAACTGTGACTGAGGCAAACCTATAGCAACACACAGTCCCTGCTAAAAGAGCTTCCTTGAGTAATGTCTACTTTTATCCTGAAGTTTAATTTTCTAGTTGGAGGTTTTTCTTTCTCAAAACAGTGGTTTTACTCATGGAGATTCTTAGGGCATGACCTGTGCTTTCTCTGAACAACTCAATTTCTATTATTGATTATAATAGAAATATGCTTATTTCCTTATTATGTTAATACTAATGGGCTATTAGACAAAAATTCACATAGCAACATTGAATTCGTCTGTGATTTTTACTTACTATTGAAATGGTGACAATCCATCTGTAGAGGAATGCCCTGCCCGGTGGGGTTGTCAGTATATACATAAGACCTGTTAATTTTAAATGAATGAAGATTAAATTAAATTTAAAATTCTGTTCTACCTTACTAGTAACATTTTTTCTTTTTTCGAGACAGGGTTTCTGTAGCTTTGCGCCTTTCCTGGGACTCACTTGGTAGCCCAGGCTGGCCTCGAACTCACAGAGATCCGCCTGGCTCTGCCCAGTGCTGGATTAAGGCGTGCGCCACTGCCCGGCTAACTAGTAACATTTTAAGATGAGCAGCTTCCATAGTGCACACTGCATATAGGAACTTTGCCATACCTGCCAAGTGATCTATCACAGTAGCATTGTTCTGGGAACTCTTTGAAGAAAAGGCAAAAGATGCAGTTAAAAGAACATAAATGTTTATTGGCTCCACACAACGAAAGTGAAACTAATTTGGTTACCTATGCCTAGTCCATAGGAGATTTTAGAAAAGTGAATATAGCAGAAATATATAGGATAGAGTGGTAGGTTTGGGATGGATCTAACTCTAAGCAGAAACAGATTAAATGCCTGTTAGATTATAGATATGAAGAAAAGATGCAGAATTAAAATCTGTAGGTTCAATGGAAACAGTACTTAGGAGGAAAGATATTGGTGAAATTATTAAGGCCACTCCACGTAGTTAAAAGGGAGATTTATTTAATGGCATAACTTACAAATGAAGGGATAGGTAGGTTGAGGGTTCTGGAAAGATGTAGCGCAGTCCGGTGGTGTTCTCTGGAGAACTCTCCTCGGTCCACCTCTAGCTTCCTGGCTCCCAGCAGGAAGAGAGTGCTGCACGTTTCGAACTCTGGTCTTCAGGGCCCTCCCTTGGCCCCGCCTTGTAGGCGTGATAGTTACTGAAGCCTCAATGGGGTTGGAACTTCCAGACCAAAGCTGGAATGGCTACCCACTACAGTAATTAATGCCAAATGCTAAGGAAAAGGAGATGTCCTTGAAAGTGAAAAAAAGCATTTGACTTAGGACATTAGAAAAGAAAAATTAATTCCACACAAAGAAGAAATGAGAAAATAAGGAAGGTAAACTGAAATCAAGAATATACAGGCCCGGTTGTTAGGTTGTAAGGCACTCAGAAACTATCAAACTTATCCTCATAAGAAAAAAAAAAAAACTGAACATAGTGAAAACTAAGGATTCTTCCTAGATTCATCAAAGAATTGTTGGCCCAAAATTGCAAATGGATAATGTAAGCAGGGATATGGAGAGCCTAATCCTCAACATTTGATAAAATCTAATACCTGTGGCAGCTCATTTTCCTTCTCCCAGCAGTCATTACTTGCCTGCAGTTCTTTCTCTAGGAGTGAGGTCCTGTGAAAAACTTCCCCTTCCATGTTAACATGTACATTGATATAGCTACTGTTCTGGTATTGTTTATGTAGCCATTTCTAGGGAGAGACTGTTTCACAGTAGACTCCCTATTGTCCTGGCTCTTAAAGTCTTTCTACCCCCTGTTCCCTGAGGCATAGATTTAGGAGCTATACCTGTCTGTTTGTGTATATACACACATAATTATTTGTGTATACACAATGTAGCAATAGTAAAGAAAATAATCTATCAACTTGAGAGCAGAGATATGGAAGAGAGCGCTATTGGGAGGAAATAGATAAATTCTATTTCAATTAAGATAGAATAATTTATATTGACCTAACAGACAAAGATAAAGTAATTATAGCCACATATTAGTAAAATGAATTACAGCAGTGATGCAAATGACAGGATGAAGATTTGGGGAATAATTTGTAATAAAGTCCTTATACCATTCATGAGGTGATAATTACTTGAGTTCAAAGTCTACTTGGATTAATTATAAATGTATGTTTTTAACTCAATGGCAACCATGCAGAAAGTATTACAGTAAAGTATAATTGACATGGTAAGAGAAAGGAAAATGGGATAATATAAAAACTCAGTACTAGAAAAGGCAGAAAAATATGTGTTAAATAAGAAAAATATAAATCAACGGTAAGAAATTTATTAATATGCAAATATCTTTTAGCAACTAGCATAAGTCTCAGAAATCTAAATATGTGAAGAGATTTCAGAGTGGATTTAAAAATAACACTCAGGTCTGTATTTCCTACAAGAGATCTAGGTTTAATATGCAGTTGTAAATTAAAGAGATGGGGAAAGTACGCATTATAATTCTAGTTAGGATACCTAGGGGGTAAGGTCAGTTGCCACAGATAAAGGCAAGAAGAGGAAAAGGCAACTAAACAATCCTTAATATATAGGTGACCAATGATAAACTATCACTGTATGTGAGGCAAGAAACCTAGCAACAAGGAATGAACCATTATGTGATAGTGGGACATGACAGCTTCACGGTACCAGCAATTGAAAGATCCAGGAGCAGGAAATCAGGAAGGACATAAGTGAACTGAACAGTAACATCAGTCAACTGGACTTCATTGGTACAGTTGGTATTTCAGACATCAAGAGAATTCATACTTGTTAAGTTTATACAGAACATATTCACTAAGGCAGCTAATATTCTCAGTCATAAATTATCTTTAGCACAATAGGAAATAAACTATGTTCACAAACCACTGGTGAATTAAACTTGATGTTAATAATGGAAAGAGATGGACAACTCCAAAGTACCTGGAGGTTCATAACATTATTTTTAAGTGGCACATGAATCAAAGTTGCAAGACACTGAAAAATATTTTGAACTAAAAGAAAAATTAAAACACATATGACCAAACTTGTGAGGTGAGTAAAGAGCAATGCTTAGAAATGTTTAGAACTGAAGTATGCATTAAAAACTAAGAAATTGGGACTGGAGAGATGGCTCAGTGGTTAAGAGCACTGGCTGCTCTTCCAGAGGACCCAGGTTCAATTTTCAGCACCCATGGAAGCTCACAACTGTCTCTAACTCCAGTTCCAGGGGATCCGACACCTTCACACAGACATGCATCCAGGCCAAACACCAATGCACATAAAAAAAAAAAAACCCTAAGAAATTATAATAATTAATAAATTAAAAATCTAAGTTGTGTCTTGCAGGAATTTGGAATAAATACCCTAAGACAAAACTATGCAAAGATACTATAAAACTACAGACAAATGTCTTATGAATTAGATGCAGAAATCTTAGGAATAATAGCAAATTGAGTGTAATAATGTATACAAGGAATTATATGAATTTATCCATTGGAATTGATTTTCAAAGTACAAGACTGGCTTAACATTTGTGAGTCAACAAATTCATCAAAATAACAAGCTAAAGAAGGCAAAAAGTCATCTGATTTTAACAATTGATACGAAAAAAGGAGTCAGTGTAACCTAATAGTTGTGATGGAACATCTCTTCAAATTAAGAATAAAGATGGACCCCCTCCATTTATTGAATATGCATACAGGTTTCAAGATAACATCAAGCAATATTTAATTGTCAGAAATGAATTTTCCACTAAGATCCATGGACAAGGTAAAGGTTGTCTCTCCTATGCAGTATTATACTAAAATCCTAGATAACAATAGAGAAAAGGAAAGAAACTACACAGGTAAATAAGATGAAGATAAACTAGACATCCCTGGGTGACAAGATTATATGTAGAAATCACAAAGCCTTAGCAACGATAGAAAAATGCTCCTGTAGCTAATATCCAGTCACAGCAAGATTGCAGGATATAAGAACAAATTATTCTTTCATGTATTAGCAATGAACCTTTAGAATTTGAATTTTTACAAAATATTATAATTGGCACTACAATATGAAGTACCTAAGTAAAATGCTAAGAAAACACATGCATAATTATGGAAGGAAAACAACAAATGAAACTAGAAGAATGCCAAGTATAGCATCACATGCCCATGATTCCCGAATTTTGGAGGTCAAGATAGGAAGATGGGATCTGGAGTCCAGAGTGGACTCTATAGCAGGATCTTGTCTTTAAGAGGTTTCAGCACATAAGCTACCAAGCCTGACAATCTGACTTTGAGCTCCAGGATCCATATGGTGGAAGAAGAGAACCAACTCTCTGAAGTTGTTCTCTGACATACATACATCTTCTTCACATACATCAGGTAACATATGTCCCTTGTAAGATTTTTTTAAAGACATTAATAAATACTTTTAGTGGTTTACTTAGGAAAACTTACATTTCAAATATATAAGGCTAGGAATTTGTCTCAATGGTAGAGCCCTTGCCTACTATATACAAGGCCCTATATTTGAACCCCAGCACCAAAAGGAGAAACAAAAACTCATCTGACTTGATCAGTATGTTAAATATAATTTCAATCACATAAAAATTGAGATGGTTATTAGAGATCCAGGATTTTTTCTTTTGTTTTTATCAACAAATTTATTCTTAAGTTCATATGAAATGTGAATTAAACATCTTAGTTCATGGCCTACTATGAAACTAAATGAGAAGAGAACAGAAGTGTTAGCCAGTAGAACATCATAGACAGCCCAGAAGTGGACCAGCAATGGGGAAAGATCATCCTGTCGAAAAATGGTAGTAGGACAGCTGCACATGTATATAAAAGCAAAACAAAGCAAAAACACTAGACATTGAATTTAGGTCTGAAGTGAAAAAGGATTACAGTGCCATATGTAAAACACAAAGTTCCTGGAAGACGGTGTGGAGGAAATAGAGATGAACTTCAGTGTGGTGATGAATTTTAGGTAACATACCAAAATGCAATCCACAAGGAAAAATTAAAAGCTGGACTTGACTGAAATTAGAAGGCTGTGCTCTAATATAGTGAAAGATAGGCCACAAATCTGAGTTTCTTTTAATCTTTCAATGATAGGTTATAAAGGACTAATAGCCAGCCTATTAAAAGGGTAAGAAAGCAGTCAAATTAAAACATGGACAGTGGAAAATTCATTTCTGACAATTAAATATTGCTTGATGTTATCTTGGAACCTGCATGCATATTCAATAATGGAGGGGGTCCATCTTTATTCTTAATTTGAAGAGAGGTTCCATCACAACTATTAGGTTACACTGATTCCTTTTTTCGTATCAATTGTTAAAATCAGATAAATAATAAAAGATGTGAATAGATATCTCCCCTAAGTGATGCACAGATGATTAATAGAGCATGGGAGAAGATGCTTGGCATATGTCATCAGAGAAATGCAGACTAATAAGGTAAGATACTACCAAAATAATGAAAATTGAAGGCTAGAAAAGACATGGAGCAACAGGTCTATCATTGGTGGCGAGGATGCATAATTACATAGCCATTTAAGGAGATAGTTTGGCAGTTTCTTATAAAGCTAAACATACTCCCTTGTGTGTACACAAAGGAGTTGAAGATGTGGTTATAAGAAACAAAAAACAAAAAGCCTTCACACCAGTGTTCATAGTGACTTTGTTCTTGATGGGTAAAAGTGGAAGAACCTAAGATGTGTCTTCATTTATCCATTTTAAAATACACCAGACAGTGGATTACTACTGGTAAAAAGAAGTATACTATTGATCCATGAAAAGATACCAATGAAACCTAACAGTGTCTTAGTAAGTGAAAGCATCAACCTGAAAAGGGCAGGTATCCTGTGACTTCATCTTCATATCATTATGGAAAATGTACATCTAGAGAGGGTTAAAAAAAGAGTCAGGAGGTTGGACAAAGATTAGAGTTGAAAGAATGAAGGTCAAGGCACAGAGGGCTTGAGGAGCAGTGACGCTATCATGTATGACACTAGTATCTTCATGTTGTTTCACACTGTTATTCATGTTTCATGTTGTTATTAAACACACTGATTATTACCACCAAATGTGCACTTGATAGCATGGATGTTATTAACAAATTGTCAGTGTTTCCTTATTAACATCAGCCAATGTATTGTACTAACTGAGCTGGTAGCAGATGATGGTATTTGCTCATCATTTTTTTCAGATAGTAGTTATTTTCAGAGTGAGACAGAGTATTTCTGAGTGTGCTGTTGCACTCCTTCATTCCCAGCATGTGAGAGGCTGAGGCAGGTGGATCACAACTTTTATGTGAATTTGGGCTACATATGGAGGTTCTATCTCAAAACAAAATTCAAAACTCCAAAAGAAGAGTTCTCTGTTCTTTAAGAACATCTGTCTATTTCCTGACTTTGTCTGTTCATTGACCTTACTTAGACTTTTGACTTGGAGAGTCTCATGAATAGAAAGAACCTGTATCCTAGTGGTTGTTTTTTGTGGAGGAATTGGAGGGATTTAACTCCAGAATTCTCTATCAGAGCCTGTAGGTAAATGGTATGGCTAATGGTAGGTAAATGGAATAGAGTAATTCACTGGCTCCTATAGAGTTGAACACCATCTATATTATCCCTTGCTGTTCACATGTGGTTCATAGCTGTTTTTTCTTGCAGTCTATAGCCAGACAGGAACATCTACATCAGAATAAGTGTATTTGGGTGACTGTCGATGACATGTGCACCACAACTGTCATGTGTTCCATAGTATTATTGCTCTATGGTGCAGTATATGAAGACCAGTTGAGTCAGCAGCCTAACCCCTCTGTGCCTTTTAAGTGTTGCATACTCAGTATAATAATCTGTTTGCCCCAAATATTGATGAAAGCAGCTGTCATCTTGTACTTGTTGTGCAACAGGTATTTACTGTTTTGCTTTTTGTATCTTATGTAATTCTTTCAGCAACTATGTGATAATATTCAATATTTAATAGATGATGAAATTGTATTCTTGCCTTGAGAAAATCTATTCAAGCCTAGTATGGGGTGCATAACTGTAATCCCAGTATGTGGGAGGCAGGAGGATTGCTGTGAGTTTGTAGCCAGCCTGGATTATGTATCAGTATACTACCTTGAAACACAAGACAACAAGACCAAAATTGTATTTAAAGTTAATACTGACAATAACAAATAACTGGTGTTTTTTTTTCCACCAAAGCCTATGTTCTTAATCCTGTTGTTTCTAAAGAAATACAGATGTATTTTCCCATTGCTAAATTCATTGTGCCTTCCATCATTAATATAGATCCTCAGTTCATAGAACTAAATGAAAAGAAAAACTTCAAATTTCTATTAGAGGAAGTAATAAAGTAGATAAATTGTTAGAAGCCAGAAAGGTCTATCCTGGACTGAGTTGGAGAAGTGGGAACTGACTGATTTACAAGTCAGTCACCCATGGTGATTACTTTAGAAAGAGATGCTTGCAGGAAATGGGGACAAAGGAGCCAGAGTTACCCAACATTTTGTTGTATTACTGAGCTTTTAATAAACTTGCTGAGGGAGACACTAGTGCCTTTTCCTCAAGCAATGTGTGTCATGGAAAGGTGTTTATTATTTCCAGTACTTTCTGAAATTCTGCTGAAGAAATGACTCTTAATATGATGTGCTTAATGCTATAAATATAAGAAGTTCCTAACATATTGTTTACTAACAACAGTGATCTGCTAATTTTGTGCTGTGTAAAGCTGGCCTTGAATCATTTAGTGTCTATAGTTGAGTGCTTTTGGGCTATTAATAGGAGGAAAGTCAATAAAGTGAATAAACTATAAACTGTTAGAGAAGAGAAGAGCACAGACAAGAAAGATTGACCCTGTATCACTGAAGGAGAAAACTAGCAATTTCTGTCACCTAGTTCCAAAGACAACTTCCATGATGTTCTCTAGTAACAGTGAATCTGAGCCCTTTACAGATTTGGGCTAGCTGTTCATAGGGGACAACAAAATGTGGTTCAGGAGCAATGACTTCACTTCTTTGTCCTTGTATCTTCTGTAGGGCTCCCAACTTCTCTTACTCATGAAATGATAGGTTACCTGATGCTTACCTAGGCAGCATGGTCTCCCTCCCCAAATGGTATTGCAGAGCATGACACATTCTTCTCAGAGCACCACAGTCCTTGCTACCAAAAGCTTGAAATCAGTATTCTTTGTGGGAGACCTTAGTCCAGCTATCCCTCCTGGATTCCTTTATGTCTGTCTCATTTACTACTTCCTAGGTTATAACTTTGCTGCTTAGCTTTATTTTTTGCTTTGATGCTATATTAAGGCCACCTTGTGATCTACCTCAAAGTCATTTTTCCATTTCCCTGACATTGTTGGCTGTCATTTCCTAGCTTTTGGCCACCTTTTGGTACTCATGGATAGTGATAGTTAGAGAGGAAGTCAGTTACCTTCTGCAGCATAGTGCACACTAGGATCTAAGTCTTTTCCTGTGAGGTTTGTCTTTGTAGCCATTTGTATTTCAAATGGAATTTCAATTGGAATTCATGACATGGTCTATGTGTCTAGTGTGATCCTCAGGTCCTGTTAAGGTCTTGTGGACATTACAGACTCTCATTAGAAAGACATCATGACATCTCAGTGTAAATTGAACTTCATTATCTGACCAAATACCTTCACATAAGTGAGGTTTATTTTTTTTCTTTTCGTCATTTCCCTTTCACAGCCTCTCATCTAGTTTTTAATTCATTTGGCTGAAAAAAACTGCATCAAGAACATTTTAATTAAGATTTTGTGAAGCACTTAATCAAGTGCTTTAATGCGTTTCTAATGCATCACAGCTGGTAAATTTCATTCATAGACTCATGAAGATAAAAGGAAGATCTGTTTTGTAGCAACCTATTTATTTTATCATATTACCATTTTTGTCCTCAAAGTTTTTAATTGCATGTGCTCTTTTAGAATTTATGTGGGGTTTCACCCTATATCTCAGATAATACCCCCCTTTCTAGTCTTAAATGTTTAAACAGTTCTTGTTTCCTGTGTCCAAGGTACTGAGACTAGCTGGGGTTTTGGGACTTCCTGTGATCCCTTGGTTCTCACACTTTCAGGAGACAGAGCATACATAATCAAGTTCTCATTTGTCCTGAGCCCAGATCTTAGCCTTGCCCTTTTCTTCTTCAGGATTGACTCTCTGGTTGTTAGACATTATATCCATCACTTTTCCTGTGGCTGTCACAAAATAGCTAACAAGAAGCAACTTAAAGGATTTATTTTGGCTTATAGTTTGAGGGAATATAATCCATCGTGACTGGGAAGGTATGCAACAAGAGGTTATTGGTCCCAGTGTATCCATGGTCAAGCAGAAAGCAATGAATGCCAGCACTCAGCTAGCTTTCTTCTTTCTATGCAGTCTGAGACTCACCTACAGCACACAAAGCCCATAGAATGATGCCATCCACATTTCAAGGTTCTTCTTTCCATACCAGTTAATCTAATGTAGAAAATTTCTAGCAGACATACCAGAAGTTTGTCTTGAAGGTGAGTCTAGATCGTATGAAGTTGGCGGTCATTATTAAACATCACAGATCTACTACAGCCTTTTGATCCAGATTCTTTGAAGCCAGTCCCAGTAACAGTAACAACAGTGGGGTGTTTCCTTTCTAGTTGACAGTTAGACATACATTCAACTTTGTGGATAAGAACAAAAGGAAAGTCACACAGTGACCTGGGCTTAGTCTCCTCTCACTGATGCATCTTTTTAAAACCATCTTTCCTCAGAGGTCTATTTTCTCATATGGCTGATTACTTTTCTAAGATGTTAGCAGCCAAACACTCCTGTTTGGTTTGAGTAGTTGAGGTTTGATTTAGATTATCTAACACTGGATCTTCTTAATGCATGAAGGAAAATTCTGTCTCAGACATTCTTACTTAGCTTTGTACAGAATATTGTGAGCCACAACGAAACTGCAGGCTCAAGAGTCTTCTCCAGCTTTAGAAAGTTAACTCTTTCCTACTTTTTTTTTTTTTGCCATATTTGGATAGGCCTCATGTGCTGTTGCAGGGGTCTACAGGAATCGGTTTGAGGAGGAGATACGATCATTTCCCTTATAATTATTATTCACAATATAATTGATGAAATCATCACAGTGCTCTTTTAGATGTTTTAAACCAATGTGATACTTTAAGGTTAAAGTAAAACTTTAAAAGTAAGACTTTTAAAGTAAGACTTGCTGTTATTGAAAATATTTTAATGTATACAGTCCAGTGGATTTATTTTGTGTACATGTGTGTAGCCATTTAATGGCATACATGTAGAGGCCAAAGACAATTTGTGGGAATAGCTTCTTGCCTTCTTCCATGTAGGTCCTGAGTATCAATCTTAGGTTTAGGATTGGTGGTAGATATTTTTATTCACTGACTCATCTAGCAGGCTTTAAAAACAGATTTTTAAATTTTAGTTACTTTATTGGATTTATATGTTGCTTGACTTGGCTAGTAAGTCAACAATCTGTCCTTGTTACGACTGCTACGATATGTATTTCTTGTTTGTGTTACTGGATACCTGTAGTTCAGCTGTAAGTGAACTCCTCCACATCTCTTATTATTATGAAGAACATTCCCTAACAAAGGGATGCTGGTTTCTTTGTGACTTGAAATATCCTTTTTTTAAAATTGTTTTCTTTTGATTGCATAGGAAGAATTTAGTAAAACTGTGTATGAAACTGTTTTAGTCTTTTATGAAAAAAAATCCATAATGATGTAGGGTATGCTTTTCTTGTGTAATCAAATGACTGTTTTGCTTATTGCTCAAGTAAGTTATATTTAATAGGAGTAACTTAATGCTGCATGGAGCCAACTTCAAGCTTTCAAAACATTTGGGTTTATCAGAGTCACCACTTAATGATTGTGGATTCATGCCAATCCTCACCCATCATTTCCACAAGATCCATTTAACCCCTCATTGATACATTGGCATTTTGTAGTGATGTTGTGTTCTCAGATTTTCCAATTATAACAGTCATTTATTTCATAAGAATGGTTTGACTTTTTTACTCCTTAGCCTGGACTAACCTACATAATCACTTTTCTCAGTAAAATATTCCTCCTCCTCAGAAATCTTTAAAATAGTTTTTAAAATAAGTAGTACTTATATATAAATATTGCTATATATGTAGTGTAGAACTTTACCCAGGCTTGTCTGAGAGCTTTGACAGCAGCAATAACTAAAATCAAATTCAGCAGAGAAAAAACATATCTTTAATCATGGTTAATTTGTTTTGTTTTATATCTTTCTTTTGCCCAGTTAAGTAGAGAAGTTGAGCAATTGCTTTTTTTTCTTTTAAATGTATTTACAGTTTCAAAGAATCTCTTTGTAGATTACTTTGCCATAGGGTGAGGGCATACTGGAATTGAACCCAGTGTCTCTCATGCAAGTAAGTGTTCTACCACTGGGCTATATCCTCAGCCCTCTTTTCACCTTTTATTTGATTTGGAGTCATGCTAAGCTTCTCAGATTAGTTTTGAGTTCAGTGTAGAGGTCAGGCAGACCTTGAACTTGAGATCCTTCTGCTTTCACTTCCTGAGTAGCTGGAATTGTTAGACCTGTTCAGCCACTTCCGAATTATTTCTTATTTGCAGTGGGAAGTAGGATCTTTTCTCTGGAAGAATTTGGTGGACACCACTGTACAAAGTAACCAATGTCAACATTCACCTACTGAGGTGAATTAGTCTGTGATGTCGCCATTGGCAAACTTAATCTAAATGCAATCATAAGGAAACAGTTCTAAATCCAGTCATAAGGAATAGTTCAAGCTGTGAAGAAAGTGGTCTTTCATCTTTACAATGTCTAGCTTGTAGAAAATCAAATCTGAGAAACTTCCAGATTAAAAGAGAATAAAGATAATGTGACAAATCCAGTCTTTTATCATGGGATAGATCATATGTTAGGAAGACCAAATAAATATAAAGAAAATTACTAGGTTGATTGACCAGATTTGGACACAGTCGTTGGATTAATTAGTAATATGTCATTGTTAAATTTCCCGATTTGTAGAGAAATAATTGTCTGTAAAAGAAAATCCTTGTTTGGGGGGAAATGAACAGAAATATTTAGGTATGAATGATATATCTTCTACAGCTTACTTTCATACAGTTCTGAAGTGATCCATGAAGCAAAAAGAGGAAAGGAAAAATTCTTAGGAGAAAGTGTAAATAGTTGTTCAATCAGGATAAAATCACATAGGAGTTCTCTCTTGTTGCCTTTGAGGATTTTCTCCAAATGTCAGTTTACCACCAAAAAGTTTTAAAAGAAAGATATATGAAATTGAAAATGTTGGATTTAAAGATAATTCATGACATCTGACCTTCTTTGAGAACTTCAGATAAATCATGAATCTATGGTCTTCTGTTTACTGGCTTTTGTTCTGATAACATAAGAAAAATAATAACTAGAAAACTAGATTATCTCATGGTACTGAGTCTAGTTGATGAGAAAACAGTTCACACAAAGGCTGAAAAAGATTAAGCAGTATATTAAGTTAATTATGCATGTCATTTAATAGCTTTAACATGAGATCAGCAAATATTTTCTCTAAAGTGCAAGATGGCAAAAGCTTGGGGCTTTCTGGAACATCATAGTGTCCCTCTGTGGTGTGGAATAGCCACAGACCAGAAGTTCTCAACCTTTGAGTTACAATCATCATAAAATACATATTTCTGATGGTTTTAGGGACTGAGACATAGCTCAGTAACAAATGAAAGTTATGAAATAGCAATAATTTTGTGGTTGGGGGTCATCACCTGAAAAACTATAGTAAGGGATTAGGAAGGTCAAGAACCACTGCAATAGACTATGGATAAGCAGTGTAGCTGTGTGCCAATGAAATAATTGGCAAGAAGAGTTTGAGGCTATAATTGACTGAGCCCTGCTCCAGCAGAAAGTTGAATTGCCTGTGTAGAGTTTGGGGAAGATGTAAAGATCCTGTCCTGCAAGTTAATGGCTAAACCATTCCGGAGGGGGTAGCAGATGGGTGGTGGCATCCTTAGGGTTAGTCACACCTGTCTTCAGATAATAGTTCTTAAGTTTCATAACCTGTTTGCTCCCTGCTACAATGGGAATAAGAGGTCTTATTCTCTGAAATGGTCTCATTTTTCTTACAGTTTTCTATACACATTCCAGAATGATCTCTCTCTCTCTCTCTCTCTCTCTCTCTCTCTCTCTCTCTCTCTCACACACACACACACACCACACACACACACACACACACACACACACATACACACACACACACACACCAACCACATCCTTTGCCTGCTTAAAATCATCTGTTTTCTGTCCTACTTAGAACAGGATGTACCCTGTTGGCAATTCCAGTATGTTTGCAGCCTCCTTGGCCTCTGGTTTTCATTCTCTCAACCAACATATTCTGCGTATAGCTTGGTGCCTAGAATTTCAGTATCCTTGTATGCTTTAGAAATAATCCTGTTCACTTATACTCTTCAGAAGTACTTCTCTGGCCTTACAATTCAGAGTAACCACTCTGTGCCTCTGGGTTACATCTTCCATTAGTTTTCTACCCTAGCTGGTTGTCTCTTGTCTGTCTCATCTCAGTTAGAAAGTTGCAACATGCAAAGCTCATAGCCAACATCAACCTAAATGGAGAGAAACTCAAAGTATTTCCACTAAAATCAGTAACTAGACAAGGTTCTCCACTCTCTCCATACCTATTCACTATAGTACTTGAAGTTTTAGCTAGAGCAATAAGACAACTGAAGGAGATCAAGGAGATATAACAGGAAAGGAAGAAGTCAAAATAGCTTTATTTACAGATGATATGATTGTATACATAAATGACCCCCAAAATTGCACCAGGAAACCCCTACAGCTGATAAACAGTTTACAAAGTAACAGAATAAAAAACGCACGAGTCCATAGTCTTCCTGTATGACAGATTGAGAATGAATCAGGGAAACTATATCTTTCATAATAGTCTTAAAGAAGGTATCTCGTGGTAACTCTAACAAAATAAGTTAAAGACTTGTATGATAAAAAAAACTTCAAGTCCCTGAAGAAGATACCAGAAAATGGAAGATTTCCCATGCTCATAGGATGGTAGGATTAATACAATAAAATTGGCCATCCTACCAAAGCAGTCTTCAGATTCAATGCAATCCCTGTCAAAATTCCAACACAGTTCTTCACAGAACTTGAAAGGACAGTTTTCATCTTCATATGGAAACACACACACCACACACACACACACACACACACACACACACACACACACAAGCTAAAACAATACTAAATAATAAAAGTACTGCTGGAGATATCAGCATCCAATCTGAAATTATACCAGAGTTATAGAAATAAAACAGCATGCTATTGACATCAAAATAGACATGCTGATCAATGGAATTGAATTAAAGACCCAGACGTAAATACACAAACCTATGGACACCCGATTTTTTTTTTATTAAAAAAGCGAGAAATATACACTGGAAAAAAGACATTATTATTATGAGAGAGAGAGAGAGAGAAGTCTCACTGGCACAAGAGACGACTTCCTGAAGAGAATACCCATACTGAAGGCACTAACGTCAACAATTAATAAATGGGACCTCTTGAAACTGAAAAGCTTCTTTAGGGCAAGTATACCATCATTCAGACAAAGTATCAGCCTACAAAATGGGAAAAGATTTTTCTTTTAACCAACTCCACATTTGATTGAGGACTAATATCTGAAATATTTAAAGAACTCAAATAAAAAAAAAAAACAAATAATCCAATTTAAAAAATGGGATATAGATCTAAACAGAGAATTGTCAAAAGAGGAAATACACATGGCTGAGAAGTACTTAAAGAAATGTTCAACATACTTAGTCGTCAGGGAAATGCAAATCAAAACTACTTTGAGATTTCATCTGACACTAGTCAGAAGGCCAAGATCAATAAAATAAATGAGAGCTCATACTATTGAGGATGTTCAGTAAGGGTAACACTCATTCATTGCTGGTGTGTTTACAAGCTTATACAGACAGGTACTATGGAGATCACTGTAGTGATTGCTCAGGAATCAGGGAATAGATTTACCTCAAGATCTAGGTATACCATTCTTGGGTATTGTGGTTTGAATAAGAATGGCCCCCATAGGCTCATTTATTTAAATGCTTAGTCATCCTGGAGTGGAACTCATTGATAGCTTTAGAAAGATTAGGAGGTGTGGCCTTGTTGGAGCAAGTGTATCACTAGGCTTTTGAGTTTTCAAGGGCATATGCCAGACCACACAGGTGCTCTCTCTCTCTCTCTCTCTCTCTCTCTCTCTCTCTCTCTCTCTCTCTCTCTCTCTCTCTCTCTCTCTCCTCCCCCTCTCTCTCCCCCTCTCTCTCCCTCCTTCCCTCCTCCCTCCCTCTCCGCCATCCTGCTGCCATGCTCCCTGCCTTGATGCTAATGGATTAAACCTCTGAAAGTATAAGCAAGCCTTCAAGTTAAGTGTATTCTCTTATAAGAGTTGTAGTGATCATGTTGTCTCTTCATAACAATAGAACAGCAACTAAGACAGGCATGTCCCCAAAGGAACACAGCAATAAAATGATTCCTAAGGACATTCTACTATACCATAGAACAGTGTCTTTGCTCAGCCATCATTAGAGAAGCTTCACCTGCAATAGATGGGAACAAAAACAGACCCACAATGGAACAATATGCAGAGGGTGAGAGACTTGAAACACTCAGTTCTAAATGGGATGTCTTCATCAAATTCCTCTCCTTAAAGCTTTAGGAATCTGTGGAAGAGGAGACAAAAAGATTGTAAGAGCCAGTGAGGATAAATGACACCAACGGAAACAAGGTCTCCCGAACACAGTGGGACTGATGCACATATTAATTCACAGAGACTGTGACAGCAAGCACAGGCCCAAGCCTAATGTGGTTTCAGCACTGAGAGGAAAAGTGGACACAAGCCCTCATTCCAGAAGATCTCTTCAATTGATAACTACTCATAAAGGAAAAATTAGTTTTCTCCAATGGAGTTTCACTGGGTGTATAAATCATTCTTAAGGACTGACCATGTGTCCAACAGTAAATGGCCAACAGAAACTTGATGCCATTTTTGGAGGTTCCTTGTCTGGGCATGTTTTTTTTCTTTTTTATTTACAAGTCTTTTGTGAATATATTATGGTTTCTCGTATGTGGGATTTCTGTTTGTGAAAGTGTGCATCTCTGCATCTATATGTGTTTCTTGTGCTTTCTCTTAGGCATTTTTTCCTTCTGTTTTTTTGTCCTATTCTGTTCTTTGTTTTTATTTTCCCTTATTATTTTTAGATACCTATTTGTATTTTGAGAGAGAGAATGAAAGGGTGTGGATTTGGGTGAATAGATAATCAGGAAGATCTGGGAGGAGGTATGGGGAGAATCCTCAATTAGAATAATTGCAAGGAAAAATCTATTTTCACTAAAACTGAATTATACCCTATAGTTCTCACAAGTAAATAATTTGTCAAAATTTGTTACAGAAAAAAAATAATTGCTCAGTGTAACTCAGTGTTTCCTACTGTCTCCTGACCCAAGTCCTTAGTGACGATGCTGCTTTATAAAGGATGCATTCAGGCTAGGGATGTAGTTTAGTGTTAGAGCTCTTGCCAGTGTATGCAGCATCTTGCCTTCTATCTCTAGCAGTGGAGAAAAATAAACATAAATTTGGCATTCAGTAATGTGTGGAATTTTATATCATGGGTTAATATTTATAAAATGTCTAACACGGTGCCTGGATTGTAGCTTATACTTTCTGACTATGAGTTATGAGGCACATATTCTTCCTCTAATGGGATATTGAAAAAAATTATCAAGCTTGAACATATGACCTGTAATGGTCAAGGTCCATTTACTCTATGAAAAGCCATGAGTATTTTAGAGCCATTGTTTTGTTTATAAAGATTGAATGCTAATAAAGTGAATGAATCTAAATGTTCTGTCTACTGGGGATTTCAGACTGGTGGGACTAACTACTTTGCTTTCATTTACCCATTTATTTTTTCGCATAAGTACAAAGATCTCATGTACCACAGGGACAGAGGGTTGGTCTGAATGGTAGAATAATTGGGCTCTGTCTTGGTTTCAGATGTTCATACAGAAGCTGTCCAGCAGCTCTTGCTAAACACAAAGAAAGGAAGATGGCAGTGCCCATGCCTTCCAAACGAAGATCCCTGGTTGTACAGACGTCCATGGATGCCTACACACCCCCAGGTGAGCAACACCTTCAATATTTCTGCTTCTTAAATGTGTGTTTTATCTGCCTTAGAATTAATTGATAACTATCTCAGCAACAGCAGTCTTTAAAAAAAACTTTTTAAAAGTCAGAATACAAATAATGGATCTCATTAAAGCATCTTCACATTAAATTGCTGTTGTTCCTCCTCCTCAGAGTCCTTCTGATCCCTCCTCGATCCCCTTCTGCCTCTCATTTTATCCCATTCATTCCCCAATTTGTCACTCTTTCCCTTTTATGTCACACATATCCCATTACTCTCTTATTCGTCCCACTTTAGTTCTTATCTTCTCCTCTATAGTTCTTTTTCTGCCATCACTCCTACACACACACACACACACACACACACACACACACACACACACACACACACACTCATACACACACACACACACACACACACACACACACACACATCTAGATATTGTATATGAATGGAACCTGCAGTGTTCCTCCTTTAGTTGTTTGGTTTATTTCCCTTAACATAATGAACTCTCCTTCTCTGACCATTTTCTTCTAGATGTCCTCATTTTATTCTTTTTTTGCAGCTGAATAGAAGTCTGTTGTGTATATTTAACCACATTTTTTCATTCATTTATTGATAGGCATATAAGTTGAATCTTTAACCCGGTTATTGTGACTTCTGCTACAATAAACAAGGATGTACAAATATCTGTAGTGTGTTGACATAGAGTCCTTCAGGTATATACCCAGGAGTAACAATTTCATGAACCAAACTCCAAAAATAGTATATGAGTTTAACTTGGAAGGGAAATTTTAACATCATTATGTATCATCAAGACTCAACTCTGATTACTCAAAGCCTTACAAAATTATGCTCAATTATTTATCCATATAGAAAATATTATACCTTTTAGTTATAATTGAAGTTAGATCTTTCTTCCGCTAGACAGATATATATGTATATACACATACATACAGATATATTTATCTGTAAATCCTTAAATCTTTATAATACTAATATCCTATATTGTTGTGGAAGAAACCAAGTGAATTGGTCAATCAATTCAGATGGTGACCTGAAACAGGAGTCACTAGCTTTACCTGTGGAATGTGAGACAGTATTTTAGCTTCCTTAGGCTTTTCTCAGCTCCTCAACTCTCCTGTTGTAGTGTAAAAGCAGCCATTGTTGTATGCCAGTGGATGGAAGTACTGTATCCCAGTAAAATTCACAAAAACAGGCAGTAGGTGTGATTTGTCCACAGATTACTAACCCTTTATCTAAAATGGTTAGAAGTAGTGGCCTATTTACTTTCCCTTTGCCATGTTTGTGTGTTTTTATGTGACTAGTGAAATTACTTGTTGCTGTGTGCTTTATTTAAAAATATTTTAAAAGGCTGATATAAGTCACAGTTAGGAACTTAAGAAGCATGGTATCTGCTTGGCCTATGGTGAGGGCTTTCTAGTCATGCCAAAGTGTGGTAGATGGTAGAGTGAGTTTAAGAGGGAGAAATCCCATGGGAAGATAGGAGCCAAGGAGCTTGACTAGTCTCACTTTTTATAACAGCATATTCCCACAGGAACTAAGAAGGTCCTGGGAAAACACCAGAGGGAAATAACCTTCTCGTGCACTAAATCATTGTACCCAAAGAGCCACGAGCCCATTTTTCAGTAATTGAGAATTTTGGAGTATTTGTACTACCTTCCCACCTATAAGATTACATCGTCTGTGAATAAAGACTTAAAAAAAAAAAAAAAAAAAAAAAAAAAGAAATCTCGGTGTTTGTAACTTATTTTATTAGTTTGTTTCATTGACCATAACCTTCTAGATAAGGTTGACTAGAAGTTGAAAGAAAGATTTTCTTGCCTCATTTTTAGTCTTAGGAGGAATGCTTTAGTTGTTTACTATTAGATGTAGTCTAGCTGTGGATTTTTACTGATGGACTTTTAACAGTTTAAGGAAATTTTCCTTATATTCCTAGTTTGTTGAATGTTTCATCCTGAGATTCAAATACTTTTTGTGGTCTTAGAGATGTCACATTTTGCCATTCTTTTAGTGCATTAGTAACATTAATTCACTTGTAAATGTTAACATGAACTTTAATTGTGGGTTTTAGTTTGTCTGATTCTAGCCCCTTGGTCATAGTGTATCAACTGTCTTGTATGTTGCTTGTTTAGCTAATATATTCTGGAGGATTTTGTCTCTGTATCTATAGTTTTATATTGAAAGGTGGTATAGGTCGAATAGGAAATGAAATATTGACTAGAAAGGACATATGAAGAGCATCTGGGGAGAAGCTTATACATGCATTAATATATGCATTTAAGGACTTCCCAAAGTCTTAAGAATAAATATAGATAAAATATTTTTATCTTCATTTTAAGCTTCACTTTATATAAATAGTACTGTATATAAATTATATGCTAAAAAGGCAAAATGGAGAGAGATTTTTCTAATATTCTTGTTTTTCTAATGTATTTCTAACAAAATATAGAGAGCCTGGGTTATGATAAAATAGTGTAGCTATTCTTAATGATGCTGTTTCTGCTCTTTCCTTTACATATTTCAGAGCTATTTCTAAGCCTTCTTGTTTCTTTTATTTCACATAACTCCCCTCTAGGTAAGATCCTAAGTCATTCTTACACTGTAGGTTAGATAACAACACTACAGTCATATTCATTAACCATTGGCTGCTAACTGATCTCTCATTGAATGAAAATATATCTATTAATTTTCATGAATAATGTACATTTTCCTTAGGTTATCTCAGTTTTTTCAGATAGAAAGATAAAACAACTAAATGTGAAAACATTTTGTAGTAAATGAATGCTTTAAAAGTAAATAGACTTTCATTGAACATAAAATGTGATCTTATGAGAGTGTGTAATGAGCACCAGAGAAAGTCAGAGATCACAGAGTAGATAGGTTATTGGAGAAGAAGGTAGGGTATGTATACTTTAAAGTGGGTTCTTCTTTAGCTGCCATTTCTTCATCAAAAGCTCAAAGTCTGAGGAGCCTCATAGGTATGTTGTACTCATAGTAAGCCTAAAAATAAGTCACAATTGAGAAAAGTATTTTGAACTTCCAAGGAATCACAGCAAACCCATTTGTAAACATGTGGAAGCAGCTTAAGCATGTCTTAGAAAATTGTGCCCCATCCTATAACTTAGTGGATGTGAAAAAGAAGATACTGGCTTCTTCCTAAACAGTTACTCTGAGAAAATAAGTATCTTTGCCTAGTATTTTAATGTCCAGGTAAATGTCCTATAGCATACTTATGGTATTTTAGTTATGAAATTTACTATATATAAAAGTTGCATCATTTGAAGAGTGGGATAACTTTTCAAGAATGTTTCAAGCCAAAGTCATTGGACAGTTATTATATGATCTGGAGTAAATCTTTTGTCAGTGTGTAGAAAGGCAGTGAGACGGATGATCATCTTTGTTGCACTGTTTAAAAAATCAAATCTCTTCTTGAAAACAGATACCTCTTCCGGTTCAGAAGACGAAGGCTCAGTGCAGGGTGATTCCCAGGGAACCCCGACCTCTAGCCAGGGCAGCATCAACATGGAGCATTGGATCAGCCAGGCCATCCATGGCTCTACTACATCAACCACATCCTCCTCCTCTACTCAAAGTGGGGGCAGTGGGCAGCGCACCGGCTGGCAGACGTCATGGCCCAGACACACATAGGTGAGTGAGATGCACATAGCCTGGAGGACTGGGTGCCTTTGCCTTTGCTGTTGTCTGATTTGCTCTTGTCATTAACCTGAGTTAGCACTGAGTGTTGGTTTGTTCTCTAGGAATGCTTTGGTTATAGGATATATTGGACACCTGGGTTATTGCTTTGGACTAAACATTTCTAAAGGTCTTGCTTTATGGTTATTCAACATCTCAGTCTCTTGTAGGAAGAATTCTGCCAGCTTTGTGTGTCTTTGAATGCATTCTTATTCATTAGGAAATCTTGCAGCCACATCTACTTACATGTTTGTGTTTTGTGCTAAAAACACTACCCAGTGAAATTGTGGTGCTGTATAGACACAGATTATAAAATACAGTTGCTGTTACTTAGGGGTCATTTGAGGAACTTGAAGGACTTAATGCTTTCTGACAAAGCATTCAGATTATTTAGGTATGCCATACTATTCTGTATGTAGTTCTAGAATGAGGAAGGCTATGTAGATTAGAAAAAGTAGAAGATGGGCTAGAAAGATGACCCAGCAGTTAAAAGCTCATACTGCTCTTGCAGAGGACCTGAGTTTTGTTGCCAGCACATTGAACTGTTCGCAACTCCCTGTAACTTCAACTCCAAGGGATCCAGCAGCCTCTTCTGGCCTCCACAGCAGCTTACTCATATGCATCTATCCCCAGATTCATATACATAATGAAAAATAAAAATCTTAAGCCCACAAGTCAGAAACATGACCGCAGGCATATGAAAATAGTTTAGGAAAATAGGTAAGCAATAATTAGGGAAACATGTTAGATGAGTAATTAGTTGTATGAAATGTGTGGATGACACTATCATTCTGGTCCATGTGCTTGTTACATACTGTGTCCCAGTCTAGTCCTCACTCTCAGGGCAGAAGTAAGACGTCTAGATCTCTTTTCTCATCCATTGTTTTCTGTGGATTAAGATGCTCAAACAATTCATTGGTAAGAGGTTTTCACAAAGTAATTGCTTGAATAAGATCCAGTATGGTCTCTCCATCATGATGCCGCCAAATAAACAGCCAGGTACTTGCAGTTGCATTTTACCACTGTTATTTATACTGAGAGTATGAGTGAGATACAGATGCAGTCCTTCCAAGTCACACCTGCAATACTGCAGGAATACCTTTCCATATCAGGAAACAGGAAGTTGAATGAATGAGTTAAACATAGCGTATCATCTCAGATACCCAGAATGTGGCTCTTTAAGTACTTGATGGACAGGCAAGTTATTTCAAACTCATGTTTTAGCTTCACCCATTTGAACTCAGTGAACAAAGTTAAAAGCATTGACCTTTTTGTATCCAAATGAGTTTGTTTGGTCCATTGCCTGAAGAGCAGCATCTACTTTAAGTTCTCCATTAATAACCACTGGGATCTTGAAGTTACTTTTTCAGTGAAGGGGAAAAAAAATGTGAACCATAATTTCTTGCCCTTGTTCTCTCAGAACTGTTGCAAGTAAAAAGTAGAATATAGGAACATTCTCAACAAGCAATGATCCTTTCAAAGTGATATTACTTCAGTTTAACACATTTTGAAGAAAATTACCAGTCAGTGTACCTAATAACTTACATTTGAAATATCAGAAAATTAAACATTGTATATAAATGTCACCATCAAATATATTTAGACAACACAATTCATTTTTGCTTATTGGAGCCTAGGATGGCTGCTGAGGCTCTCAGCTGTACATGGTACCTGAGCAGAGAGGTTAACCACCAACTGTCACATGGAAGTGATTATATTATCTGCTTTTGTTCTTTTAAGAAGATTCTCAAAATCTTACTAAGAGGACCACATATTCTGAACAAATTAATCACTGCCTTTGGCTTTCCTTTTGTGAGTTTACACTTGAAATACTGGAGGAAATTATAGCATGCAGAATTAAATTTATCCAAACTATAAAAGGTTACATTACTCATATACACCAAGGCTCAATGTGATCTAAATATAACTCCTGAATGTGTGACATTTCAGTTATTTCTCATTTGGCACAAGGATAAGTTCCTAGAATATCTGGGACTTATCTATAGGAATTGGCATTTTTTTAGGCAAAGGCAAGCTAATGGAACCTGATGAGAATTAGAATACTTCATTCCAGAGATTAAAAAAAAAAAGTCAAAGTTGGCAGCACTTGACCTTTTGCTGAGATCATCAAAAGCTTGGGAACAAGAAAGAAAATAACATGAGTGTGTGCCTACATATACATGTTTGACAAAGCTCAAGACAACTTAAACTCCAAAATCAAGTTTGATCCTTTGGGCAAGTTGCTTCTTGTGTAGCCTGTAGAGACTTCTTTTGTATATAGATGAAAAGCCAAAAGATAACAAGCACACAGTCTCTCTTGAAATGGTATTCTTCTCCTCTTTTGTTAAAGCAAATCTCAGTCCTTGTGTATTTTTTTCTGCAAAATTTCATTGAGTACACACCTACGACATCTCCCATGTATTTTGGTAAGTCAGGATGGCTTACTATAGGATCAAAAATTCTATTCTGGGCCATCATTTTTTACTTTCTCATGTGGTACTTGCTGTATATTTGCAAGATATACTTGTTATCTCCAATTTGAGGATCCTGACAGCAAAGCTCAAACCTGACAGTGCTAAAATCTGACACTGTGTAGAACTGCTAGTACAAGGAGTCAGACCTGATGTTCTGACTTCCTACATTACTGGCAGAATAATCCATTGGCTGACTTGCTGGCCTTCTGTCCATTACTATAACCAGGGCAACTGCTTTTCTGGACATGAACCTAGGCAAGCTCTGTACCACTGAGGCACTTACCAGCCCTCGAATGACTCTGAATCATCATGGTAATTATTGGAAAGTATTTATTAAGTACCTTAAGACTAGGCATTATAGCTCAGTGTTCTCTTTTTGTGACTTTAGTTCAATCCTAAATACCACAAAATAAAAAAGAAAGAACCTTAGTTAGAAATGAAGGTGTAATGCTCTATAAAATTTTATCAGAATGAAAAGTTGAGAAATGTAACTTAGACTAGCCAGTATATTTAATTGAATGATTTTTACACTCCAAGATTTATATTTGATAAAATGTTGAGTAAAATATAGGAGTTATTTAGATAACATAACTAGGGAAATTGAACACATATTGTATTAAATATAGTCATAGAGTAAGAACTAAGAACAAAGCAAAATAGATAGTATTATGTTGTACATTCAAAAGCAGACTGCATTATATATATATATATTATATATATATATATAATATATATATGAAATTAGACTTTCACATGAACTTGTTTTAAGCCTCTCTAACATTTTGATAATGCCTTCATCTGACAACATTGTCACAGAGTATGTTGACAGTACATTTTTATTAACCCAATCTTTATAAAAAGTAATTGATTTTCCCAAAATGTTTTAGAATTCAGTTGACATGAATGTTACATTCAGTATATACTGTTTGTATTACTGAATTCTCATAAAAATTCTTGTATCCATCTCTGCTAAGAAGATAAGAGATTGAGCTGGCAGATATTTCAGTTGATAAGTGCTTGCCATGTAAGCATCAGGACCTGAGTTTGGATCTCCAGCAACCATGTAATAAAGCTGGATCTGGTAACCTCTGTCTATAATCCATATCCTAGTGAGTCAGAAATAGATTCCTGGAGCTCACTGAGCAGCCAATATGGGTAATCGGTGAGTTCCTGATTCCAAAAGAGACTCTGTATTAGTCAAGGTTCTAGAACTTATAGAATGAATGTGTGTGTATGTGTGTACACATGTACACATATTGGATTTATTAGAATGGCTTACAAGTTGTGTTTCAGCTAGTCCAACAATGGCTGTCTGACAACTTGAAAGTCTAAGAATCTGGTAGTTGTTCAGTCCACAAGACTAGATGTCTCAGTTGGTGTTTATACATTGGAATCTTGAAGAAGTAGACCCTAATGCTAGTGAAGGAATGAACTTGCTAGTGAGATTGAGGGCAACCAGCAAAGAGCAAAAGCTTCTTTCTTCTACCTCCTTTATATATTTATATAGTCCTGCCACCATAAGGTGTTGCTCAAATTAAAGGTGGATTTCCCTCCTCCAATAGATCTGGATTAAAGGTGATGGGTCTTCCTATTTCAAATGATTTAATTAAGAAAAATCCTTCACAGGTGTACACAGCCACTTGGGATTTTGTTAATTCCAGATGTAGTTAGTTTGACAACCAAGAATAGCTATCCCAAAAAAATAAGGTTAGATGAATGGACAAAAGACACCTAGTATCAACTTCTGTCCCCTCATATGTGCATTTCTACATAAGTTGCACACCAGTATATGTGAATGTAAACATAAATAAATGAAAAATCAACAAAAATGAATTTATAAAAATCTTTATCTACCCCAGTGATGCATTATTACATAATGAGCAAGAGCCTGGCAGTTGGATGTTTTGATTGTGGAGTCTGCTTTATTAGGGAAATTTATTCGGAGAGTTTGAATAGACACTATTATAAATTACTCTTGTTTATTTATCTGTAACCATCCTAATATTTGTACTTTTCAAACATTATTCCCTTAAAATAGCACATATATACTGAAATTGGTGATGTTGCCACAGCCTGGCTGCTAAGGGCTGGGATTCCCTAATGTCCCATCCCTCTCAACTAGGGTGGTATTGAAGTTAGAGTGTTATAATTTTAGAGCAGCTCAGCAATTTTTTCTTAAGGGACAGATGTAAATATTTTAGGCTCTGTACCCATATACTGCTGCCAGTTGCTGAACATGGTGCCTCAATTACAAAAGAAGCTACAAACACAAAGACACATCTATTTGCTAATATTTCTAAAATCAGGGCCAGGTAAACAACTACTCATAGTTTGTCAATCCACATTTTAGAATTTTAAACTATTTTACTCCAAAAGCAAACTGAAAAATATAAATCTTATAAGATAATGAAAGACAGAATGGAAACTGTCAGAGGTGGCCAATGTTATGTGTCCAGTCCTCCATTGTCCCAGCAGGATGGTTAAAACATGAATTTGGACTAGAAATGATTCTATGATGTGATTTTTCAAAATACATTTTACTTTGACTTGTTAAAATCCAAATAATACTTCTTGGCTCCAAAAGTATACTAACCCTTCATCCTCTTCACATTCTACTCTGGAGAAAACTAACACTCAAATTTTTAAGAATGCCTTATTGGTATACAAAATAAAATTATATCAGTCACAGACTTCTATTTTTCTATGTTTTTAAATGCATTTAATTTAGAAAGTAGTAACACATTCATTCATACTTTACACTCATGAGTCTCTCAGATTCTTTCTTGTGGCTTCACACAGAACAAAAAGCAGAGAGGATCCCCTAATCTAGCCTATGCTCAGGAGTCCTTGGCAGCAGTTCCTATTTGGTTGTATAATCCCATGGTACTGTGTCATTGGATTTCTACAGCCACATTGAGGAGTAATAATAATAGTCCTAGCCTTAATGTGTATATCACACCTTTCTGGAATTTCTATATCACAAATATGAAGGAGAACATATGGGGAACTGTACAATCGGTAAAAGTCAACCTTGGCTCTCAGATCCTTGAATACAGAAACACAGCAGCCTTTTCTAACCTAACCTCCTCTTGGTTTATTTTTATAGATTCAAATTTTAAGAGCAGTTGTGAATGACTATTAGTTATTTAGCAAGCAGGAGAGATCAGTCTGTAGCAGAAGCAATTTGGAAGATGGTTGTTCTGTTGCTGAATAACTGTTAAAGGAATATAGTCTTTTCTTGGTGTAATAAGGTGTATCATTTGTATGTGTGTCTGTCCTACTTTGCATGTCTTGGTAGATCTTCCTTAGTATGTCACTTTGGGCTGAGACATCAGTTGCTGGTGCGTCACTCTTAAAGACTATTTTATTTTATTTCTACTGTGGGGAGACTGCAGAGGAATATCCTGTCTTCCAGTTAATTACAAAGGGGAGAGGGTATTGATTCAGTGAGCACTTAAGCTGACTGAGTCTCCTGGAACAGGCAGTGGCAGGCAGACATCATAAGAGTACTTGACATCGTAAGTGGCTGGGTGCTTTGACATCATAAGGGTGCTTCTGTCTTTCTATCACCATGAGTTAACTTTTGTGTAGGGTTATGTTATGTCTAATGCAGTTGTGTTTTAAAGAGCATTACACTTGACCAAAAGGAGGTGTGGCCAGTCTGTGTTCCTGCAAATCTTGTGGTGTGTCTGAATCTCACCCACAGTTTGGACAACTCTTAAGTTTAAATTCCAGAACTCCAGAGAAATCTGCTTTCCCTCTCTGTTCAAATCTCTTCTACATTCTTTTTGAAGTATTTTGGTTTATACTGTTTTGTAGAGGCCTAGATCATAACCTACCAGGAATCTGAAACAGCTAGGTAGACTAGGTAGGCTGAGTGGTCTGATAGCCCTATCTCATAGGCATCCTTTCCTTAGGTGGGCACTGTAGATGTAACCAACAGTCTTATTAAATAAGAAACACAGAACCAATGTAAAAGAGAAAGCCGAGAGGTCAGAGCTCAGAGCTAAAATCTCACCCTTCCTCCTGCGGTGTCCCAGCTTCCCGAAAGAGAGCTATATCCTGTCTGTCCGTCTTTTTATAGTATTTTGTTCTGCCTCTCATTGGTTGTAAACCCAAACACATGACTGCCTCGTCACTGTATGTATGTACAGCCCCCCAGGTCTTAAAGGCATATGTCTCCAATGCTGGCTGTATCCCTGAACACACAGAGATCTATGGATTAAAGGCGTGTGCCACCTCCGCCACACTCTTGCTATCGCTCTAATAGCTCTGATCCCCGGGTAACTTTATTTATTAACATACAATCAAAATCACATTTCAGTACAATTAGAATATCACCACAGGGCACAGTTTTTTTTTTTTTTTTGTTTTGTTTTTTTTTGTTTGTTTTTTTTGCTTTCACTGAGCAGTTGTGGTTGAATTATCCACAGGACTCTAGGGATTGAAAGTTTTCAAAGAATAAAAATTTAGGTTCCTTTGAAGTAGTAATTCTTTATTCATTCTCAATTAGTGAACTAAAGCTATTGTATTCTGCATATTAATACTAAATTTGAGGCTTTTTGTCTTTCTTTAGAATTGATGTAAAGACTGAAGTATAATTATAATACAGCTCATGAGTGGGTTCTGTTGTTAACCCTTGGGACTAGCAGTCCTAAGGTTAGTATTACAGAGTGCAGCTTTGAAACTGATGTTAGAACCTGTCTTTGGTCTTCTCTGGAAATAGTCACTAATGTATTCACTCATATATTTACTCACACTTTAAATTGGCCTACATTTGTTGAACATAGATGATGTGGTCTGGATATATTTTGTAGCTCCAGTATCTAAGGAGGACATTCTATAAATCCGTGCAGCCAGAATGAAGTGGCCTATCAGAGTATGTGACTAGGACAAAGTCAGATCAAGGAAGAAGCCATTTGACTCAGGCAGGTTCACCAACAAGGACCAACCAGTACCCTGAAACTGATCATGGCCAAGAAACAGCTGTTTATAAACAATTGAAGATTTCCATGTTGAGGGCATGACAGTGAGTGACTTAAGATGGCTGTACCAATCGATTCAAGATAGCTTGCATATACTTTCATAAAAATAGTTGAATTGCAGCATCCTCTATTTTCCTGTTAAACATTCTCTAACTCAATTTCTTAAAGGACTCATGCCAGTTGAAAAGAGCAGTAGTGATGCCAGCATGGGTGATCCAGTAATTTCCTGTGGGAAGTTGACAAGGTGTTGTGGGGACACAGGTAAAGGTCTCAGAGGTAGCACTAAGGGCAGAGTTTGCAGTAGCAGATAACCTCTGGCATGGGCCTAGAAAGATGGGAGTCAGTTTTCTTTTGATTTTATAAGCTCTGGAGGACTAGGGAGATTGCACAGTTTATAGTGATTGCTCATGCAAGCATGAGGACCTGAGTTTAAATCCCCAGGAACCATATAAAAAGCTGAGTATGGCCATAAGTGTTTTTAACTGAAGTAAAATGTGGTAGAGACAGTTGGATTGCCAAAGGTTTCTGGTCAGCCAGCTAGTTGAAATGAAGAGATTCTGTCTCAAAAAATAAGGTGGAGTGCATCTGATGAGAGCAAACATCTCAACATCAACCTTTGACCTCTGAAGGTGTACTTATTGAGCCTGTGTTCCTATGGAACATGAATATATACACAGTCAAAACAAAAAGCCCTGTGAATCTGAGCTGAACAGTGAGCTGTCTTAAAAGACACGAATCCCTGTGATAAGAGAACTCTTCTTTAAGTGTTTCTGATTCATAGGGACCTCTTGGCCTTTGGCCTAGAACATATGATCATTTGAAACCTTGAACCTGCCCTTTCTTAATTTGATAAGTTTTTAAATTTATTCTTCTCTCATATATTATATTCCCCTCCTTCTTCCCTTCCTAGTCCCTCCCCCACCCCATCCCTGATTTTTTCTTCCCCCTCTCCCTTCAGAAAAGGGCAGGCCTCCCAGGGATATCAACCAACCATGGCACATTAAGTTGCAGTAAGTCTAGGTACTTCCCTTCATAATAAGACTATATAAGGCAACTTGGTAGGAGGAAAAGGGTCCCAAAAGCAGGCAAAAGAGTAAGAGACAGCCCTTGTTCCTACTGTTAGGAGTCTCACAAGAATACCAAGCTACACAACTGTAACATATATGCAGAGGTCCTACATCAGTCCCATGAAAGCTCCCTGGTTGTTGGTTCAGTCTTTGTGAGCCCCTATGAGCCCAGGTTAGTTGATTCTGTGAGTTTTCTTATGGTGTCCTTGACTCCTTTGGCTCCTATAATCCTCCCGTCTCCTTCTGGAAAATTCCCCGAGTTTTGCCTAATGTTTGTGCATCTCTGCATCTGTGTCTGTCAGTTGCTGGGTGAAGCCTCACTGATGATGATTATGTTAGGCCCTATCCATGAGTATAGCAGAGTATCATTAGGAATCATTTCATTGACTTTTTAAACCTGCTCTTTCAACCTGAACTACTGTTTCTCATTCCTCAACAAGTGTTCCTGGAGCAGATGTTGTATGCACGAATCTTCAAAATATTCTTTGAAAAGATAGTTAACTCACTATAAAGCAGGAGTCCCGATGTATATTAGAACAGGTGTACTGTGTCATTAGAGTGACAGAGTTATTTTAAAACCACTGGTGGCTTTATCCTGTAGGGAGGGCAAATGTGAGGATCTTGAGGAGAAAAGAGATAAGGTGATACATAAATTGTCCTGCTTTTCTTCCTGTTGCTGTGATAAAATACTCTGACCATAAGCAACTTGGGGAGGAAAGGGTTTATTGTTAGCTTACACTTCCAGGTAATAATTCATCACTGAGGGAAATCAGGGCAGAAACTGAACCAGAAACCATGGAAGGAATGCTTCTTACTGGCTTGTTCTCTGCCTTGCTCACCTAACTTTCTTATACAGCCCAAGACCACCTGCATGAGAATATTACCTCCCATAGTTGGCTGGGCCCTCCCACATCATCAATCAAAACAATTCTTCAGTACAGGGATGTGGGCTTCTCTACTAATTGAGACAGTTCTTCAGATGAGGTTCCCTCCTTCCATGTGTTGTAGGTTACATGTCACGTTGATAATAAAAACTAACCAGCATATAAATGAATTTGGAAACACTTTGAAGTCATCTAGCTGTCATTGTTCCTATTTTTTGCCTATCAGATAAATTGGAATCATTATCCACCCACTCAAAGAAGTGGGAATCCTGCTCAATGCACAGTCTTATTGGATAGCCCTAATGATATATTGTGTTGAAGTGCATGGCTAACTTGAGTCAAATTGGAACGTAGGATGCTCAAACCTAGTGGTTGCTGTTTTTACAGGATGTCTTTCAGATCTTGTTTATCACACATTAGCATGCATTGTGTTTTTATTTGTAGTGAAATACTCCTGAAAGTATAATGTCTGGCCATGAGGTAGTAGAGTTTCTAGAGAATTAGACCATTTGAAAATATGAACAAAGGCCTATTTGGCAAAAGCACAAATGGGATGTGACAAGGATAAATAGAGTTGAAGATGATAAAGGGGCAACTTGGATGATTTTCTTTTCCTTCTCCCACTCATAGGAGTGAGTGGGTGGCACGTCCTACCTCCTGCTGCTCCTTCTAATACTTCTATGTCTATTCCTGACAAAGGCACACCTTCTTTAAGCTAGACTCTCAGAAATTGCCAATAAGGATGTGTGGTAGTTTATCTGGCTGTAATAGTAAAGCACATAGACTGTGAGGTTTGAACAGGGAATATTTATGTTCCCTCAGATCTGGGACCTAGAAGTTAGAGATGTGAAGGTACAGGCAGTTCTGAGTTCTCAGATGCCTCTCTCCCAGGCTTGGAGGGAGCCATGTCTTTTATAATCTCCACATGGTCTCTTCTCTGTTTATGTCTGTACCTTGATTCCTCTTTCTTTCTTTAAAAACTATTAGTTGATTTCTTGTTTGTTGCTTTGTTTGGGTATGCATGTTGGGAGTGCATGTGCACCATAGAATGTATGTGGAGGTCTGAAGACAACTTTTGAAAGTCTGTTCTTTCTTTACTCCTTTTGGTCTCAGGGATCAAATTGATATCATCAGACCTGCTCAGTCATTCACTGAGCCAGCTCTGGAGTGGTCCCTCTTTCTGATAAGGCCATCAATTATAGTGGGTTAGGGTCCATCCTAATAGCATTGTTTTTTATTAAATCATCTGCAAAGTACCTGAGCCTAAATAAACAGTCAAATTGTGATTACTGAGAGTTGAGCTGAAAGCTGAGAATTCAGACCATGAAAGATCAGGTACTCTTAGGAAGAAATGTGCTCAATAGTCTGTTTAGGAGCCTGTTGCCATCTTTGATTGTACAAAATATCCTGTGATTCAAGCCCCAGACAACCAACTGATGGTAACTAGCTGGTAAATATACCAATATATGTCATAGAATGTCATGTTGGTGAGAATGTTTCCTCCAAGACAAGTGTGTGTACCCAGTGATAGTGAAGTACAGCACTGGTATATGCATTTTTCCTTCACTCCAACTGTGCAAGGTGAGTATAAGATAGGTGTCACCTCTAGTCTATAAACTAGGAAACAAAGACATGGAAGCTTGATATCAGAACTTGGACCCATATAGTTCAGTCCTATGCATATTTCTCAAACCTCTTGTCCAAGTATTTGGAACTAAGGGCTCCCAGGATGACTCTGGTAGATCAGATAGGTTGGTAACCCAGGGTGTCCATTTGAAGCTTCCTCAGGAAGGCAGATTACTCTCTCTTAACTATCAGTCTTTCTCCAACAGAGTTATGTAGCATGTGCAAGCTAATTTCTGTAGAAATTCAGTCATTATCCACACTTCTGATATTTGTATATTTTTCTTACTTGACAAAATTTATTTGTAATATTCTCAACACAGTAGAGAGTTTTCTGTCACTCATGAACATGTGCAGAACCCCAAAACTCTTGTTTCCTGAAGTGCACATTTGTGGCTAAGGTCCAATAGGGTCTTGACCTTCTTGTTTTAGTTCTCTGGCCATGAAAGTGTGTGCTCTTTACAGCATGTTCTATGTGGGTTTTTTTGTGCTTTTATTGATGAAAACTTGTATGAAACAGAATCTTAGTATAAGATTGAAGTGGGCAAAGAAAAAAGACTTTTCTATATGAATGACACTGTGGTGGTTTGAGTAAGAATGACCCCCATAGGCTCATATATTTGAATGCTTAATCACCAGAAGGTGGCACTGTTCACAAAGATTAGAAGGATTAGGAGGTACGGTTTCAAAAGCCCATGCTGGGCCCAGGCACACTCTCCGTGACTGCAGATCATGATGTAGCTTTCAACTACTTCTCCAGCACCCTGCCTGCCATGCCTGCTGCCATGGTCTTCCTGTGATGATAATGGACTAAGCCTCTGGAACTGTAAGCAAGCCCCCAATTAAATGCTTTCTTTTGTAAGAATTGCCTTGGTCATGATATCTCCTCACAGCAATAGAACAGTGACTAAGACAGTTACCTTCAGTAGCACAAGACTTTATACTTTTAACATGTAAAGGAAGCAATCTAAAATTTCCATGTAATATGCTTTAGTAAATAAAAGTTAGCATTCTGATATACATTATTAGAACTTACATATGTATAATTCATTGATCATCTCTTAGACGTGGTCTTCTTAATGCTTGAATAGTTATAAAAAAAAACTGTTTCTTTTGCCATTTAACCATTTAAGAGCTTAATTCTGAATGCTGTAGGGGATATTTGCTCAGTTCCTTGGCCATGTGCACTGGATAGTTTTATGTCAACTTGACACAGCTAAAGTCATCTGAGGGAGGGAACCTTAATTAAGAAAATGCCTTCATAAGATAGGGCTATTAGGCAAGCTTGTAGGCATTTTCTTAGTGATTGATAAGGGAGGCCCTACCCATTGTGGTTGGTGCTGTCTCCAGGCTGGTGGTCCTGGATTCTATAAAAAAGCAGGCTGAGCAAGCCATGGGATGCAAGCCAGTAAGCAGCATACCTCCGTGGCCTCTGCATCAGCTCCTGACTCCAGGTCCTGCCCTGCTTTGAGTTCCTGTACTGACATCCTTTAATGATGAATAGCAATATGGAGGTGTAAACCAAATAAACCCTTCCCTCCCTACGTTTCTTTGGTAATGGTATTTCATCACAGCCATAATATCTCTAACTAGGACAGCCATGGCATGACACTTAATAAACATTAGATTATAAGCTTTATTATACAACTTCTTAGGATTAGTCATGTTTTAATTAAAATAGTTAGCTATTTCTTGATGTCTCTCACCATTTTCAGGAAATACCTTGAGAATTTTGCGTTGTACTAATTTGTTGAATCTACCCAGTCTCGAAAGAGGTGTCACCATTATTGCTTCAATTTGGTAGTTAAGAAAACTGAGGTGCAGAGAGATTAAAATGTATCCTGAGATCTCCTGGAATCAACAGTGTTGCCCTTTAAGTCCTAGGCTCTCTGGGTCAAAGCTTGAGTCATTTACTGCCTCTTTGTTCATACCAAGAAAAGTGACTTATTTCTGTGAAAAAGCACATAGCTCATAACACTTGATCCTTTGCTCAGGTCAGACATTTACTCTAGTTAAAATGCTACAGTGATTCATTGATGTCGCTCCTGTGAGGAAATCTGAATTTTTAACCGTTTTCACTAGAGATGTACACATTATCTTAAAATCAATCACCTTTGTTTTGGGAGTTTTGTGGCCAACTTTTATTTGGAGTAATCTTCTTCTTGTTTTATGAGACATGATCCTTTCATCTATATGTCCAGGCTGGCCTCAAACTCATGGTCTTCATTGCATCTGCTTCCGTATGTTAGAAATATAGGCTTGTGTCACCATGATTGGTCAAAGTGATCTTTTTATATGAGTTTGTCAGAGTATTTTCTAGACATCTTTGAGGCCCTGTTACTTAACCTTTGAAATAACCATGAGGTTCATCAGAAAATTGTCTTCTGTGTTTTTACAGAAAATCATTCTGTCACCTCCTGATGTAACCACATACACCTCAGAACACTCAATACAAGTGGAAAGGCCGCAGGGCTCTACCACATCCCGGACAGCACCAAAGTATGGAAATGCTGAGCTCATGGAGACTGGGATGGTATGTCTTATAGTGAGGTGCTTCCTCTGTGTGAACACTCTGCTTTTGTCCTTACTATGATTAGTATGAGTCCTCTGACTGAATGTGCTGCTTCTAGATACACATTAGTTCTTCAGTCCTGCTTATCAGATTCCTCAGGAACTTTTTTACAAGGTGACCTGACCATGAAAAATGTAAATCATCTCCAAATTGTCTAAGAATTTCTCCTTATTAAAAAGAATGTAAATATATAGTAATTTAGCCATCAGAAGATAAAGATTTAATTAGATGCTAATGTTTTTCTAATGTATAACTAATGTTGTTGAGTCATTAGAGTCTTTAAGGATTTATAGTACAAGTGTTAAGACCTTAAATGCCTACTTCAGAGGCAACATGAAATTAAATGGAAAAAACAAAGTGATTTATAGGAATGTTATAGCCTCAGATTTTGGAAGAAGGAGGTATCTTTTTTCTCAAAATTGAAAATAAATTATCAGTGCTTTGCTAACTTACAGAGTAAAAGGGTTCCCCTATTTCTAATCTCGGTATTTAATAATACATTAATAGTTCCCAGTATGGATACCAATCAGCAAGCCTCAGCTATGAACTTTCTGCTGTATTCTCCTTTAATTGTGTTATATTCCTGCCAGGTTATAAAATGTAGGTTAGAATCTGGCAGTAAAATTATTCTTTTTTTTCTTTATGAAAAATGGACAGAACAGTATCAACATGCACAATCAGTGTACCTTCAGTGTTTGTTGATGTTGTTATGATGACTGGGTGATTCACTATTAAATATCTAGTTCTGGCCATATCTTTAGCAATGTCATACTGTCCTCAGCGTGGTTGAAGCCCTAATACTACTTATTCATAAAGATCAATTTAATTAAAACCGTAGCAGTTCCATTTCTTACAGAATTGGCTGCCTTGCATTCTACCAAGTTGGCTTTCATTCTCTGGCATACCCATTGTTGAAACTGATCATTGATATTATTCTTGTCATTATTTAAAAACTTCTGTTATCTTTGAAATCTATCAAGTTCCAGAATTAGGTAAATCTGACTCCTATATTGTGTAGTCCAGTGTTCTCATTATGTACTCCCTCATCTCAGAGGCACACCCAGAGTTAGTACTAACATTCTCACCTAAGCTTCAAACCACTGGTCTTGGATTTATCTGAACCAAATTGATTGGGATTAATTGATAAGATACTATGTTTAGATGTTAAAATTATGGCTATTTTCCATGTTTTCAGAGCTATAATAATGTTTGATTCCAAAAGTCCATTTTAAGATTAAAAATGCTTTTGAAGTACTGGAGGTACAAGTCAGTGCTTAGACATTTTGTCTAGTATATATAAGGCCTTACACTGTATCCCCACTACAGGAAACAAAATCACTATTGTTTGGGAAATTTTTCTTAAGTTATTTTACTTCTTCCAGAGTTTGTTCATTTCCACTCTGATTCCTACTTTTTCAGGTGTACCAGTAAGTAGCCGAGTATCAGCAAAAATTCAGCAACTTGTCAATACTCTTAAACGACCGAAGAGGCCCCCATTACGGAATTCTTTGTTGATGACTTTGAGGAATTGTTAGAAGTAAATTCTTTTCTTTTCTACCTCTTTTTATGAGGTCTATAGTTCCATATACAATGCTACATTTTCTGCAAAATGACTTTATTTTATTAGGAGTAGTAATCTGGCCTTTTCTTAATAATACAACTCTAATTCAGAGTGCAGGTTGCTGTTTCCAATGAATATGTTAAAGGTACACCAAGTGTGAACAGTTAGAGCTTTGAACCATCTCCCCCTCAGTGGAATGTGGTTCTGTTCTGTGATTTGGGCCTCTGTGTAAAGACTCAGTGCCATGATAGTAAAGCAAAATGACACTATAGAGATCTTGGCTCAAAGCCAAAGGATACTTTCTACACAAGCTTATGAGATTGGGGAAGCATGGTGGGGACTCTGCCCTCCATCTCACCTATAGTGATGGTAGTCTTCACCTAGATAACTTAAAATTGAAACAAAGTAGATCTGTGTGCTGGATCAAACCAAGCTTCTTGTTATCTGTTAACTGAAGTTAAGACTCAGCTCTGAGGATGGGGAGACAGATGACTAATGGGATAAAGCACTTGGGTGCAAGTGTGAGGATGGGATCTCAGATCCCAGCACCCATGTTTAATGCAAGCTTGGAAAGTATAGACAGATCACCAGTGCAAGGTGGTGTGAGACTAGCCTTATCCATGAGTTCTGGTTTGATTGACTGACACTGCCTCAATGATAAGGTAGAAGAAGAATGATGGAGGACAGTTCATAACATCAGTCTTCAGCTACACATGCACACTCATTACACATGGGACCACACACACACACACACACACACACACACACACACAACACACACAGGCCTGCACTCACACATACATACACATTCAATGAAAATTGAAAAATAAATAAAATTTATAGAAGTCTCAGCTGATTTTCTAGATAGCAGGTGAGGTGATCACTCAAACTCTGAGAGAGAATCTTTTTCTAAATATAGGGGAAATAATTTTAGTTTCACACCTATCTAAAACATTTTGTTTTTTTTGAGACAGGGTTTCTCTGTGTAGCCCTGGCTTTCCTGAGATCTCTCTTTAGACCAGGCTGGCCTTGAACTCACAGAGATGCACCTGCTCTATCTCCTGAGTGCTGGGATTAAAGAAAGGTATGCTCTACACACTGGCTAACACCTATCAAACTAGAAGAAGAGGAACAGTGTGTTTACAATGAGGCATTTATTTTAGTTTTATCATGAAAGTACTTTCACCATGCTTTGTTATTTAGAGTATTTGTAGAAGGTTTCTACCTGTATGTCATCAGTAAAGGGAAAAATATAATGTAAGAGCTGAGCCTTTTGGAGTCTTGAATACTGTGTGCTAATAATTAGAATTTAAACCATGTGTTTTAATGTGAGAATCTAGCATATGGTTCTCACATCCACCTAAAGTCTCCATTCTGTGTTGCCTTGGAAATTGTAAGAGCTCAATTCTTTGTTACATCCATAATCATTTTAATTCTAGAAAAGCATGTTTGCTGTCAGCTGATATATTTATGCCTGAAATATGAATCTCTAGATTTTTTATAACTCTAAAAATATTATACTAATATGATATATTTTCTTAAAACTTCTGTGTTTAAATGTATTTAGTTCAACAACCAGATCCAACAGCCAAAGCAGAGGGTGCCCAGATGCTGGCCACAAGAGGGGAGCAGTTGGGAGTGGTCACAACTGGCCACCCTCTTTAGAAGCTGCATTACAGCGATGGGGACCATCTCACCAAAGCCCCTGCCTGACTACCATGACACAAATGGAAAACCCTTGTACATCCTCACTTACGGTATCCATAATGGCACTTATAGTAATCCTGTAAGATCTATTCTCATCCTTTGTCATTACTGGTTGGGGAAAAATATGTATCTTCTGGGTAACTCAATTTATGAGCATGTTCCTTTTTTTGTTTCTGGTTTAAAAGTAGATAAAATTTAAAGAAATTTTTAGTAAAATTACTTTGTGTTGATAGAGGAGTTACTACTTTTTAAAAAAATTAAAAATTAAAACCAGAAATGGATGTATAAAGCTGTGATTATTTGTTTTTTTTTGTTTTTTCAGATGAATACTTTTCTTTGGTGATCAGTAGGGAATAAAAATCTAACTTTGGTCTAGGTTTAAATCATGATCTCCTAAAATACCCAAATGCTGAAACTGAAAGATGATGGAAATTCTGAAGTCTAAATTCCAAAAGTTTTAAATCCCAAATACAGTTATAGAGAAATACTTAAAATTCTTTTAAAAGACATTTATTAAACACACACACATTCATGCACACATACGTGTTTTGTTTTGTTTCGAGACAGAGTCTCTATATGTAACCTGTCTGGCTGGAACTTTCTATGTAGACCAGGATAGTCTCAACATGCGATATCACCCACATAGGACTAAAGGCATACACTATACCTGGTTTCATTTACATTTTTAAAGGGAGATTTATATCAGAAAGATAGGAAAATATTGACATAATACTTTATAGGCCACTCTACAATAATATATGTAAGAATAGAGAAATTTTTGCCAAGCTAAATACTCAAGTTTATTCAATACAAGTCATATAGCTTTAAGAGTTACAAGTCGATGAGCTGCATTCATAGGAACCAAGTTAGAAAGCAAATATCTACTGTGTATCATTACTGTTGGCTATTACATATAACAGCTTTATAACTGTGGTCCCCTGCAGTGTCATGGTGGATAGTCCAAGTCTTCTGACAAAGCTAATCAAAGGCTATTTGGGTCAGTGTTGTGTTTGTAATCACCAGAGAACTGGGATCTTGGAAAGTTATCTTAGGAGAATACAAGTACTTAATGAGGTCAACTGTTAATTTGAGGAAATTTCAGTGCATTTATATATTTGAAAATATTGATATGAAAGGTAATACCTTGGGCACCTTCATAGAGACTACATTGAGTTAGAGATGTCTGAAAGGTTGTATCATTTTGTACCTCCAGTATTGGAATAGGAACAGTATAATAATAAAAGACACAACATACCAAATTAAACAAAAGTAATGCTGACATTTAAAAATATTAGGGAGCTAAATGCCTGCTGACTCTGGAGAAGCTAATGGTGTGGGTTGTTGAATCCAGAGGCTGCTGATTCTGGACTTGAGCTTGTTTTATGCCTTTCTTTTTGTGCTGGTGGAGGTTGAACTCAGGACTGTGCATATTAGGCACACATACTGTCAATGAGCTAACTCAATATATCAATATATAAGATGAAAACCTTGACTGAGACAGTGAATACTGTACATGAATGTAATCTCTGTGGGAAACAAAAATAAATTGGTTATTTCTTAGAAAATTCAGGGGAAACAAGGCTCATTGAATTTCAGTTGTTCTAATGCCTAAGGAAATTGGTATAATTGAAGGACTATAGTATTTAAAATCTTCATATATCCCTTCAGCCCTCAAATTTAATTCCCAGTCAAGTCCTAAAACAGCAGAACTTTTAGCTGAGAAATTTAGAATATTTGGTAGAAATGTAGATAGAGTAACCTATAAAATATCTGGTACTTAGACATTCACATTGCAGTAGAAATAGGAAGCATACTAAGCAGCACCCATGGACTACTGTAACCATAATTCATGAAAATAACCATACTGCATAGTGCTTCCCTTTTCATATCTGGCCTGGTAGAAACCACCATCTTCATATGCTTCCTCTTGTTTTGTTAGGATACATGTAAGTACATTTAGCTTTTCTACACATCAGTGTTCCTGTTTATTTTTTTATTTTTAAAATATTTAATATCAATACATATATATGATATATTTTGATCAAATCCATTTCTCATTCTTTCCCTTTCAATTCCTCCCTATCTCCACCATCTCTTTTCACTCACAACCTAATGTGCTCCTTTTTTTCTCCCAATACCCGCCGAGTCCATTTAGTACTGTCTGTATATACATGGTTTATAAGACTATCTATTGGAGCATGGGTAGCCTTCAGGCCTGCATCTCTGAAGAAAACTGACTCTTCTTTCCCCAGCAGCCATCAGCTGCCAACAACTCCTCATGTAGGGGTAAAACTTAATTAACTCCTCCTCATCCATTCTGACTTATTCCAAGTATGTCAGGGTTTTAGCTGCCTGAGTTACCAATCTTTCTACCATCTTATTGTAAATTGTTACTGGTAACTCTCTTCAATGCTTGCCCCAATTTTATGGGTGGTATGTTCTTTTGAGATTTGTATTACCACCTGCATATCTGTCTCCTTTCTCTGCAGTTACATTGTCTGTACAGCAACTTAAACTTCATTCAAATCTAAGAGAGGCTAAAGAAAATAGTCCTTGTCACCCACTCTGGAAGTGTTTCTTGTCTTTGTTTTACACTAGCAACTGCACTTACTCAGTTTCCTTTTCCTCTGAAAACTACAAGATGTGAAAATACTAAGTATATCTCAAGAACTTTGCCCAAAGTTTGCATTTTGTACTTTTCCTTGAGACCCTCTGTAAAACTAGCTTGTGTGTGAGTGTATAAAGATACCGCCTTCTAAGAATCCCAGCTGAAAATGAAGTTGAAGCATTAACAGACTCTAATGGTTTAATTGACTGGTTTGTTTAAAACACATTACTTGTTATTTTATTCAGTGATAACAAAATGTAATTATTCAGCTAGAATAGTTCCCCTAGTTTTGTTCACAGTAAGGAAAGTCTGGATCCTTAAAGTACTTATGGTAAAAAACAACAACAACAACAACAAAAAATCACCTCCCTGTTATGTTTTCTCATAAACTAGTGATTATTGATAGAGATGTATACTCCCCAAATAAAGTATCAAATGACTTTAAATATCTATGGGGTTCAGATGAGGAAGTAAAAATGAATGAAATACTTAAGAGTTAAGTTGCACACCTTGATTGTGGACTTGATTGGTGCTTGCCTATGACATTAGTGAAACCCAAAAAAAGTGGTTAGCATGTACTAAGAATCAGGAATTATCCTGGGAGTTAGAACAATGAAAGATAAAACATTCTTCTTGCTCACTGTCCACTAAGGGGCAGACAAGTAGATGAATCCTATGAATGGTAAATAACAGCAACATTAATTCAGGTAGCTTTCGTTTAATGGGAAATAAAACAAATTCAGTTTTTTTAAAAAATTAAAACTGTATTATAAACAATAATTTCTAATTACAAGAGGAAAACTGGACTTTGACTATACTGAGACATAATTAGATTGATCTGCATTTTATTACTTTTATATGAATGTATTGACTTGAATCTTGATTTATTTTGAAAGCCCTTAATAGTTGAGTATCTTAGACTGTGCTATAAAATGCCTTATGTATGCAAGAATTCTCTTTAGATTTGAAGTCACTTTTATTCCACTACTCATAATTACCTGGAAATGTACAGGCATAGGATTAAGGCTTAAAATGTGAAACTCATTCAGAGCTTGGTTTTGTTCTTAAATAAAACTTGTAGAAACCTCTAGGAAAAGAAAAAAAAACTATCTTTTTTTAATTTGCATTCTCCTTTTTTTTTTCTAGAGTTCAGAATTTTAAAATGATTATAGATATTTGTTATTACTTTATCTAAGGGCAAAGACTCCTCTTCCAGAATTCCTAAGTCCTGAGATTAAAAAATGTTCACTCTGAGAAGTTTACAACTTGCAGGGGATCAGGGTTCGAATGACCTGTCAGAGACATTTTTACACAATTTGTGTTCATTGGACACATTAATAAGAGATGGATGTCACTGATATAGCTTTATTACTCTCACTGGGACTTGTCGTCCCCATGCTTAACCCAGAAGAAATGTGGCAATTAAATTTTTCTGGTAGCTTATAGTAAGTACATCATACACTGAGAGGAATTAAGGGTGTTAAGGCCTTGCTGATGATTTTCTGGCAATGTGTCATGTTTAGTACTTATTTTCCATCCTGATTCTAGGAACTTAAGTTGAAGGCTTAAAATAGGAAAAAAAAAAAAATTTCTGGGTAAACTTCGTGAAAGAGGATTTTTCAAGACCTCATCCCGCCATTCCCATGCTTGTATACTGTTAACTAATAAAAAACTTATGGCTTCATGTCCCATCAACTCCTTCCCTGTCATAGGCCAAGCATAAGACTGGCTAAACAGGTGGAAATTAAATCTTTCAATCTCTCCTCTCCTCTTCCTCCTCTTCCCCTCTCCTCCTTCCTCTCTCCTCTCTCTCCCTCTTCTCCTCCCTCATATCTGTGCTGTTTTTAAAATCTCTACTACTACTTCTGAATGTTTTTTTAGCTTTCAGATTTATATTGTTTCCCTGTTCCCTTTTTTGTCAATAGTTTCCTACATGACAGTTACCTCCAACCAAATATACTGAGCAAAATAGATGTATGTGCTTGACTTTGAAAATGTTCCCTAGTTTAAATAATATTTACAGTTGAATGTAACTGAATATGCATGTGAATGTTAAAGTTGCTTGTATGTTTATACTTTCTATTAACAGGCAAACTATGGACAAGAAGTATGAAGGTTGCTTACAACATTCTACATAAATTAGGTACAAAGCAAGAACCTATGGTACGGCCTGGAGACAGGGTAAGTGAGGTTCAAATAACTAGATAACTTCTGTTTTATAATCCAGAATTCAGTCTGCCTTCCTCCTTAGAATACAGTTGGATTTGAAAGACAAGTATGCATTCATTGTGAACAGGTACAACCATCAGATTGGAGAGTTTTGTGTGTTTTGCTGCTTTGATCAGTTTCCTTAGACTTCTTGGCCTACTTTGTGGGAATAAATCATGTGGCAGTATAGTCACGTGGGAAGTTATAAATTTTATTATTGTCTCTTGTTTCTTTAGGAGCCTCCCCATCCAAAAATGTGCTGTCCACACACACACTGACTTCTTCAATGAAGGCAGATACATATGAGACCTCAGTTTCAAAGAATTTTAGTATGCTTACACACACAAATAAATCATCTTATTCCTTTTCAAACTTGTTCATCTAGCTGCTCTTCTAGCCATGTAGAAAAGAAATCATGTGTTCTAAAACTTAATGTTGTTTCCACCAACTGTCCTGTATTGCTAAACAGCCAGCATGAACCAAATTTAAGATATATAGCTCCTGCCTTCATAACTGCCATCACAATCCTTTTATGCGAGCCTGTTTATCTTATCAGAATGTTCTTACAAAATTAATAAGTCCTGTTTAGAACATTTTTTAAAGAAACTATTTGGAACTCCAGAATAAGAAACTACAAAAATGATGCATATGTGCTAGATTTATGTGCCTGTGAAAATACACCTACTTTGCTTGTAAAGAGTTAACACTGAAGGTGCTGCAACATCCTAGAGGAGCTGGTATGAAAATAGAGGCAGCATCCTGAAGAACATAGTGGGGATCCTGTTTTAAAAACTTACTGTAGAGGAGAGCACTAGGATAGGATAAACGTTAAATTGGCTGTGTTGTAGTCATGTACCACATACTGACATTCAGTGACAGTTTACATGAGTACATTCTCTGGTATGGCCATAAGTATAAAAATACTTAACGTATTTCTCAGAATGTATGTCCACACCAACATTAAGTCTCTCTTCATTTAAAGGGTATGGGGAAACTGGGTCTAATACTTATTACCTATGAATATAAAGGAAACACATTTAGAATGTCAAATATATGCCAAGATGTGAAAATATATCAAGAAATCTTTGTTACAATATATTAAACACAAGTTCCAGGGAACATAGCAAGACATTGAAAGGGTAAATATAGGAAATGAAAAGGAATCCATAAGAGGAAAAATTTCCATCCTTAAGATATGCCATATTGCTAAGGAGTGTTGGAAGCTCTATTTAGTAATCAGTGCTGAGTTATAATATTCTGCTTTCAGTCTGGCTGAACTGAGCAGGTTGGGTGAACAAGGAAGGACCAGGAACAATCAAATACTGATTAAATACTTAGCTATAGTAATAGTAGGCAGTGAAAATATGCATGTACAATATAAGAGACTGATGTTGAACTTATACCAGAACTGGTAATGTGAGGATTACTAGTAACACATGTTTATAGATAGATATGGTGTGATGTGTCATGCTTCACATTGAACTCTGTAAACCCTGTTTCATTTGACCTTTACTATGACAGTCAGCTGCAGTTTATATTATCGCTTTTTCTCATACAAGGAAACCAAGGCTTAGAAAGACCAAAATTGTGCCTAAGATTCCAGGATTCAGAAGTACCTTAGGATCTGAATTAAGTCCTATCTGGGTCTAGCTCCAAGCTTTTTACCCAACTACCCAGTAATGGATTATACAAGCATTTAATTATTGTTGTGAGAACTATATATCAGAATACAAGGAGTTATTTATGTAGATCAGTGAAAAGAGTAAAAACACATATTATGTATACTTTTTATGTATATGAAAATTACATGGCTATGGAAGATGAGAGAAGAAAATAAAATGAGCTATTGCCTAGTAATGGTACTGTAGTTGGCAGCTGTTAATGTTTCCCTTCCAAGTTAGTTGAAAAAAAAAAGTATGGGACACTTATTAAAGTATTTTCTTACTATGAAAACATTTTTCTCATCATCCATCACTTTTGAGATATATTTTTGCTATGTAGCCCACACTGGCCCTGAACTTATAACCCTTCTTCCTCAGCCTGCTGAGTACTGGTCTTATAGGCCTATGCTATTGTATTGGGGTCTTGGAGTTTTCATGCTGCTGTCTGTAGAAAGGTAAATCATGCTTTTTTGTCTGCTCTGCGTCTTGCACATCTCCAGGTGGCACTGGTGTTCCCCAACAATGACCCTGCTGCTTTCATGGTGGCCTTCTATGGTTGCCTTCTGGCTGAAGTTGTTCCTGTCCCCATTGAAGTGCCACTCACAAGAAAGGTAAAGAACTCATTGTTCATTAACCTATTATAGGGAAGTGACAGGCTCAGTGGCAATTTAATATGCTGGGTGAGAATATGCTGACTACAGTTTTGTAAATGGATTTTTATCTTTGCTGTGCAAGTGCAGTGACATGTAATTGCTGTCTCTAAGGCTCAGAACAGATTTTCATCAGTTTCATCTATTAAGGGAACAGTTATTCACACACACAGCATGTCTCTCTCACCTGCAGGTGTGAGACCTCTCAGAGATGGAGCTTAAGTTATTTGTCAGCACAGCATGGAACTGTCTTATCTCGATCTATTTTCTCATTCCTTAGTATCATTACATAGAAAACCAGGTACATGATAGCACTCATTGACTTGTCTTGATTATGGGTGGTGGTCCTTGACTTGTGTTCAGTTGTCTTGATATTGTCAAGTTCAAAGTTCACCTCTGATTGGTCATATCTTACTCTCTAATTAAGATGACTAAACTTGCTGTTATCTTTATTGTGTATTCTTACTGTGGGACCAATAAGAAGCTAATATTGTATACACTGCTCACCAGAGTAATTGGCGGTCCCTAATATGATTTATTGCCTGTAGCAACCAGGGCTGTAGAAGCTCTGGTGTTAGAGTAGGAATCTCTACACCAATTCCCAGGATCACTGTAGTAGTTTTCAGCACCACTAATAGTTGCAGGGTTTTACTTTTCTTCACAGTTTTGTCCTCACCTGTTACTGTTCACCTGTTTGATAAAAAGCTATTCCAATAGATGTGAAATAATTTCACTGTGATTTAAATTTGCATTTCCCTAAGAGTGCAGCTGAACTTTCTTTCCTGTCCTGTGCCTGTAGAACATAGGAGCCTGTTGCCCTGTGCAGTTTTCTTATTTTTACCTCACTGTTCTTACTTAGGAACAATTGGAAATGGAATAAGACAAGTGTATGAGTAGGTAATAAAGTATGTGAAGCCTAATTCTTGCATCTCCCTGTTCAACATCCACTAGAGTTGCCATAAGGGCCCTATTGAACACTCCTTTTTATCAATCCTAAAAATTGTTTAATGCCTAAGTAACAACTCCCTTTTTTTTTTTTCTAATTCTGGTAGTGAAAGGAAAACATCTAGGCATTTTTACTGAGAAGTTAGTGACCCAACTTATAGTTTTGAGTAGGACAGGGGAGGGGGACAAGAGAAAACCAACCTACAATCTTGTCAGTGGGACTTCAATTGTCATTGTACATCTGTGTGACTGTCACTATCTCATGGTGTCTGAACCTGTATGTATTTCTGTCAGACAAGTGACTTTACGAACCTGAAAAGTAAATTAGGCCAAGATGTCCTTGAGGAGCAAAGGTTATCCACAGGTGTGATGATGTGGGTACCAAGTGATAGCTACTGCACAGATCCAGCCAGGCTGGCAGAATGAAAAATCTGTGTATTTGCCAGTGATGACAAAATGAAATAGCCTGTTCTTGCCTGGTCATTCCCTTCCTGCTGTATCTTAAACAGCTGCATAACAGCCATAGCGATCTGTTGCTGCCTGAGCCTTTGTGTATGCCATCAAGGGTATCTGGCTTTCTCCAGAGGGCTCTAATCATGATTGATTGGTTGCTTGTGTTAGTAAATGGGGACCTGGGACACTCGCCTGTAATCATAGCCCTAGGGATGCTGAAACAGGCAGGTTGCCCTCAAGGAGACCAATGTGGGCTATTGAATGAGACCCTATCTGGAAACAAACAAAAACGAAGAATGTTTCCAATACCATTTCAGATGGGACATTTGGAAGGAATAATGTCTGAGTCTTATATGCCTGCCACTTTATATAAACAAAGTGGCATTTTGAGAGAGGCACTCGGTAGATTTGGGGTCTTGAACCACAGAAATAGAAAGAAAATAGGAGTGGAGCTGCAGAGGGCTGTGGGGAGATGAGGGACAGCTGCTTGCCAGGGTGAGGAAGAGCTGCTCCAGAAAGGGTGTCCTCTAGCTGAAGTATCCTTGTATACACAGTATGGCAGACACCTGGGATTCAATTTATTATATGCCTGGATATGGTATGTGAGTGTTCCTTAATGTGTATAGACATCCAAGTATGTATCTGGGGATGTGTGTGACCATAATGTGTATTCACGTGCGAGTTATTGTACATGGGTGGATATGTTCCTGTGTATGTGTGTACATGTGAGCGCATACAGCATATTCGCTTGTGTTGGAATAATAAACATTTTCTATGAGTATGCACTTGTACAGTGAGGATAATTTATAATTATTAACACTGCATGATCTACACATGAGGATGCTTTTTCTTATCTCTGACATCTGTGTGTGCTGAAGGTTACCATTATAAACACAGCTAAAAAGACATTAATTGATAGACTTTGATAGACCTATCTTAGACAAAAATTTGAATACGATGTTGTGAAGAGTTACTGCCACAGAGGCCACACACAAGCGATTTCTAAACAATGACATTATCAGTTAGCTTTTCTATGTTGAAGAAATTTTTGGAAATAAATATTTGAGTTCAGATTTGGTGTAGCTTTTATTAAATGGGAAAATTTACGAACTTTGATCATAAAGGGAGTAATCATCTGCTGCCCTTACTGTTACAGAACTGCCAGGGGTATGATAGATGGAGTTATGGTGACACAGCTGCCTCTTCTCTCCTCTGAGTGTGGTGTGTCTACATATTTGCTCTTACCTGAGAAAGACACTACCTGTCAGAGCCATGCTTATTTTTAGGGGCAAAGTACTTGGCAGATATGTCAAGGTCAGAGTGTGTGTCTGGGAGGATTTATCTCATTTCACATCCTGAGATGTGGTGACCATTTCTCTGGCTTGGACTCTCATCTAGCCAGATGGAGGCAGATACCTTTCCAGGGACCTTGTAGACCACAGGAAGCCATTGCTGCTATGTGGATTTGTAGCTGTTTATCCTGTTCTTGGGTCAGGAGGAGAGACTGTAAGAACCACAAAGTTCTTCTTTGCCTTTTGTTTTGATACAGTCTGATGCATCACCTCATCCCACCATCTTGCTTGAATGTTGGATGTAGAAGGTTGTAGATGAAGCTGGCTCTAGTGTGTGTTTGGTGTTACCTGAGGGGTAGACTATCTGAAGCTTATGTCTAGCCCCTGGAGAGGCACTTTGTAGAATAGGAGGTGCAACTAGAGACATTTAATACTGATGACAGTCTTGAAATCTCATATGACTTTCACTCTTATATTGCAGGGCTGTCCTCCTTCTCTTCATGCCATTCTCCTCTCCCACTTCTCATGCTTCTCTCTCTCTCTCTCTCTCTCTCTCTCTCTCTCTCTCTCTCTCTCTCTCTCTCTTCATTACAAACTGTTTGGTCTATGGCTCAGGCTTACTGCTAACTAGCTCTAACATCTTAAATTAACCAATTTTTATTAATCTATATATTGCCATATGACTGTGGCATTATCAGTAAGCTGATAGCTTGATCCTTCCGTGGCTAGATGGCATCTGCCCAACTCTACCTTTTTTCTCCCTGTATCTCTCTTGGATTTCCTACCTGGCTATAACCTGTCTTGCCATAGGTCAAAGCAGCTTCTTTATTAAACAATGGTAACAACACATATTAACAGCATACAGAAAGACCATTCTACAGTATTGAAATTTATTTTGTTTTGTTTTGTTTTTCAGAGAAGTAATTTAATATTAGGGGAACAAATACTGATAACAGGTAAATTCAGCCAAGATATATAGATCATATTAAAAACACAAGCAGATTCATTGGAGATAGAAAGCTAAATAAATTATATACATACAGTTCTAAGTAAAAAGATACTATAAATTTTGCAGATAAAAAGTTTTTTTGAGCTTGAAAGGAACAAAGATGTGCACATTTCATGATGCTCCTTGCATATAATTTTTTTTACCCCTCTTAGTAGTATTTATGTCCAAACATGTTGCTCCTTCTCTTTTTAAAATTTCTCTCAGTACTGGGGATTGAACAGCCCAGGCATTCATACATATCTAGTAAATGCTCTTTGAACTTAATTATGTTCCTAGCTTTTAGGGGTCTATTTATGTATTTGAGTTTATTGTTTGGAGTAGGGGAAGGTTGGACTCCTGGCTTTAGGCCCAAGGTCAGAGTGTCATACCCTCTTATCTGTATGTATGCTGCAGGTAACTCTGTGTGTAACTCTGACCCCAGTCACTCCCCACTGGGAGACAGCTGTGGTGTTGGCCTGACTCAGCAAGGCATTTATAAGCTTGAGAAGCAGCCAGCTTCCTGCTGCTAAAACCTACCTCTTCTGCCTGCCTCACCTCATCAGAGGAGTAGTGTTTGATCTTGACTTTACTTGAAAACAGTATTGCAACAATAAAAAGCCCCACAAAAATGTCTCTAAAATAGGAACTGACCCCATATAGTGAAGTCCACATCACTTCTCTCATTGCAGGGTTGTGCTAATTATGCAATTAGCTTGTTGGCTGTTGCTCCCTGAAAAAAAAAATCCATGTAAGGTGACTATAGATTTTAAATCTACATTAGGAAAAGTATAATCCAAACACTTAGCAGACAGCAGTTTTGAAATGTTAATGCTGATGAATACCAAAGCACTCTGCTTTGCTCAGTGATTTCCTGGACAGGCAGGAGAGTCAACAAGCCAGACTTCCTGAAGGTTGTTCATAGGGTCAAGCTGGGTGTAGCCTCAACTCCTCTATACCATGATATGTTTTTAGTTCCAAAAATGCTGGATACTCTGAGACTCTTGATTTTTTTTTCAAGCCAACATCATAGAAGAGCTGATGGGAGAGCAGTTGAATCTAGGTGACTAGGTTGCTTATCATCTATCTTCATGAGAAGCAAGCTAGGTATAGGGACAGTAAAACTCACACTGAAAGGCAGCTACTGAGGCTGTTGCAGCCAGGGACAGCCCCATCTGTGACATCTGCTGAAAGGTGACATTTAGTCCTGGCAGCTTGGTTGCCTTTCTAAGCTTTCTGTCTCCAGAGTTATTGCCCTGGATCCATAGCACATTTTAGTGTGTGTTGGTTACTCCATTGAGATGTGACATATGCAACATGGAAAAGGTGATCCTGGTTGTCATTACTCTGGATGAAGATTCCTCTTGGTTCTATAACCTACTAGGTGTGACATCTCTATAACCAGTCTTGGAGTGTGTCAAAATCAGGTTGCTAGATGTTCATGTTATAGATAATTTCTCTCCACAGTAATGAAACCTTAGGATCATTGTCTTTGTTTTTTAATTAAAAAATTTTATAGAATATATTTTGATCATATTGTCCCCTCCCATAACGCCTCTCAAATCCTCTCAACCTTCCTACCCACACAACTTGTTTTTTTATGTGGGAACACATACTTATGAGCTCTCTTGCTCTTTCAATCTTCTCTCCCTCTCCCTCTCCCTCTCCCTCTCCCTCTCTCTCTCTCTCTCTCTCTCTCTCTCTCTCTCTCTCTCTCTCTCACACACACACACACACACACACACACACACACACACGGTTGGAGGAGAAGGGTCTTGGGAGGGTAGTTCATTTCCATGCAACCCTAGATGATAAGGCAGTGCTTTGGCTAGGAGTACAATTTGGTCTTAGATTCTTGTTATTTGAGACAGGGTTTCTGTATGTAGCCCTGGCTATCCTGGAACTCACTCTGTGGACCAGGCTGGCCTCAAACTCACAGAGATCTGCCTGCCTCAGCCTCATGAGTTCTGGGATTAAAGGCATATGCCACCATTGCTGGACTTGTCTTAGATTCTGATCTCTTTCCTTGATCACCTTTCAGGATGCAGGGAGCCAGCAGATAGGTTTCTTGCTTGGAAGCTGTGGAGTAACTGTTGCCTTGACTAGTGATGCCTGTCACAAAGGACTTCCAAAAAGCCCAACAGGAGAGATCCCACAGTTCAAAGGTATGCCACAGAGTCCCTGAGATTTGCTTCCCCTTTCAATCTTTCATTCTGTAGACTGGCTCTTCACTTGTGGAAGAATGTCCTGTTGAGTCTAGAACAGAACTTTTCTGGCATGTCAACATTTCTGATAATATGTGTAGCTCATAACCTGTGGGGTGAAATGATGTGGCTGGTGGTGTCTTGAACACTTTTGATGATACTGTCTTTCAGTTTAACATATGGGAATGCCAGAGATTCCATGTAGGCTGAAGTGGTGTTTGAAAGCAAGCTCTGTAATCAGAGAGATAGAAATTCTGCAGACCTGTTTTCTAGGCCCTGTTTACTTAAAAGGAATTTATTATTTATTTCTAAGGTTGGCCAAAGCTGCTATGGTTTGTCACAGAATCAAAACACCTCTCTAAACCTCCTCGAGACTGGTTTCCACACATCAAAGATGCAAATAACGACACAGCTTATATTGAGTAAGATGGATATCATCCTTCCCAGGGTCTGGATGTGTATACTGGAAAAAAGGTGTGCACTTCTCTTCATTAACACTAGTTTCCAGTGTGGGGAGACTCGCAATATCTCAAATAACTAGAAGCTATTGAGTGGGGACCAGAAATGTGTCAAATCTCTTTCCATACTTTTTGTCTCGTTTCAGTATTAAGACGTGTAAAGATGGAAGCGTTCTTGGGGTGACTGTGACTGAGGATAGCACTTCTGACACACTGCCAGGCACTCACACAGGCCTGCGGCTATACAAGAAGGTGTGGATGGCCTGAGACTCCTTGGATCTGGGTTTTTGGAGATGTCCCACTGACCAGGGATGCCTGATGGCAAGCCAGCTTGTATGGTTCCAACTGTACTCATAAAGTAGTAATCTGTTTGTGCCCAATTCCATCCATCAGTTTGTGAACTTTAAGTAGTTGAATTAGTATGTCAACTTGAACTGGTGTTACAGAGACACAGGAACTGCAGTGGAAAGTCTGAAATGAGAATGCTGGCAATGGTGGGCTCTACCATCCTTCTAGATAATGCATTCTTACTGTGTCCTCATATGACAATTTTCCATGTGTATACCTATGGAGCCCTGCTCATGTCCTCATTTAATATTTATTATATTCTTGAAGGCTCAGCCCATAAGAAGTGTTAAACTTTACCAGTGAGTTGAAGATGTGTGGTTCATCTCATAGTTGCACACATGTGCTAGTCCCCACCAGCATGTGAATCTTTGGAAGCTCTTTCTCTTTAAGTGCCATGTTTTAGCCCACTCCTCACTATTGAATAAGAAGTTTTGAGAATAGGTTTTCAAGCTTTTACTGGAGAACAGGTGTTTTTCCTGGTGTGTTTTCTCTAGTTATGAGAAGCAGAGGTAGAACAGAGGTAGCATAGCAGTAAACCATGATAATAGGGTTGAGTGGACACAGAGAAGGAAGAGCTAAAGCAACCCCTCCAAGAGCCTTTGCTTGTTGCTCCAACTACCTTTACAGGGAGGGCATAGTCACAGCAGATAACTCTACACTGACGTCAGTTTCTGAGACCTGAAGAACCAAGTAGTGGTCCCTAAACCTACTTCTAAGTGACTTTCCTTTTTCCCTCTGTTCATGTCATCTTCCATTCTTGTCCTTTTAAGAATAATTTGTCTGTTAAACATGCTCTATGAATGGTTATACTGTTTAACACTTAGAGACACATATGCTCTGTTCTCTGCTATTCTTTTTGTTAAAACATAGTGACTTGTGTATCCTGGCCTTCATGCTTTGAAGTTCCAGGGCTGTCACCCTTTATATATGAGAAGCAAATATAAACACATACATATATAAATTTTCTCTACTTTAAATTTATAAAAAGTAATCTGGGATGTTTTCTTTAAATATCTGTATTTCAGATTAGTCTATCTGATCTACCTCCATATTTTAGTCTCTGATAGGAGAGCAGGTGAAAGAATGTTTGAGCCTTTGATAAATATTGCCAGAAGGAATGAGGAGACCATAAGACCTAACATTGGTAAATGCCAGGACTCTTGAGAAGTGACTGGGAGCCTGTGTACAAGTGACTGAAGTGCCCAATGAATCAATTTGATAAGAACAAGGTCAACTGAAGATCTAAAATCCTCAATGCCAAGCTATCCAGCATCATTTCCTTGGTCTTTGGAAATAATTTTCAACAACATATTTTACACCTTTTCCCCTGTTCTTTCCCCTTTGGAATTCTCATTGCCATGCTGCTTCAATATTACACCATCCCTATCTTGAGGAATCTCACCTCCTTTATTGTCCTACCCGTGCCACTATTAAACAGTTCTAATATGACAAAGCAAGCCTATGCATTGCCAAAATCTCTTCCCCCCCCCCCATGTTTCCCTGTTATAAAAAACTAGGTCACATGTGGGAGAAATTAAAAGAAGCCCCAGGAAGGCAAAACATAAATAGGATGGTTAATACTGTGTTTGGGGATATGTTGTTATGTGACAGCGTTTTAGAAGTCTCACTATATGCACAAGCTGGCTTTGAATTAGCTGTGTAGCCAAGCCTTGTGATCATCCTCTCTCAGCCTCTCAAGTGCTGTCATCACAGGCCTGCACTACCATGTCTGATAATGGGAAGATGTTTTCCAGTGATGGTATGTGGGCAGCAATTTCTGTTCACTGACATGCTCAAATATTATCCTGAAAACACTCTCTAGCCAGGCCAGCACTGCTTAGTCATCTGTAAATGACTGTAAAATTTCTGTAAAGACAAAGTAATATGATATTCTTCTAAGATCCAGGATGGCCCCTCAGGTGATGGGTTTTCCTTGTAATTTCACTCATGCTGCTCTATCATGTCAAGTAAAACTGTGATTTTTTTTTTATATAGCTGAAACAATTGTGAATGTTCTAGACTTCAAAAAGGATGTGGGGCTCTGGCATGGCATATTGACAGTAAGTAAGCCCTCTTCATGCCTCAAAGTATCATTATGAAAGTGTGTCCAACATCTGCAAAGTCTCTTCTCACATTGTAAACAAAGAAATCTTGTGTTAGGAGTTATAATGTCCACTCAGCCAGCTTACTGCCATAGTACAGTAAAGACAGCTGGACTCAGAAAAACTGTATATATACTCATATATTGAGGTAACAGCTACAAGAATGGCATTTTTAAGGCCCATTCAATCTTGTGAGCTTCGAAGGTTTCCTGATGATGTTACCAGTGCCTTATCTGTCAAGATCACTTTCCCATTCTCTGCAGAATGTTCTTACTGGTTTTCTAAGAGTTGGGAAAATTTGCTCTTAGATTATTTGCAAGAGAAAAAAAGGATTTTAGACTTGTCCTTAAAATGAAAGTTTATCATACATTATGGACAGATGTTCATCTTATTATCAGTGCCACTTGCAAAGTAATTACTGAGGTGGCTGTGGGTACTTTAGGAGAGAAATGACCTTAGATTTTGATTTTGAAGGTATTTTGGGCACTTGAGAGAGAGAGAGAGAGAGAGAGAGAGAGAGAGAGAGAGAGAGAGAGAGAGAGAAAGAGAAAGAGAGAGAGAGGAAGAAAGAAAAATGAAAGGAAGAAAGAGAGAAAGAAAAAAACACATGCTTGGGATTCCCATCTAGCTCATATGGGGCAGTTTTTGACTGACTTGTTTTATTTTCTTAGTAGTTTCTTATGCCTAAACATCATTTATTTTTCTGAAGTAGAAAACTGCAGTAATTTTTACATAAATGGTGAGAATATAAATATTGCAGTTTACTATTTCTTGGTGAGCCAGATCTATTAGTATGATTCATTAACATAAAAGTATCTTGTAGATAGTCCAGTAAGGCTTACTTCTGACATCTGGATACTTTTATATGTGGAGATGCAGAAAATAGTTCAAAATGTTGGCACTGCTGGTATGTGCTGTTGCAGAGGGAAAAACACAGGTTTGGGGTTATAGAATTAAGAAAACTGTTGTAGCTGAGACTCTAGTGAATGTCATATTTATGTGTACAAGACCCTTTTTTTCAGCGCTGAAAATTAAGTCCAGGGCTTTTTTAATCTTAGGCAAATGCTTCCATTGAGCTACAACCTAGATATTGTGTTTTGTTTTTTCGTTTGTTTTGTTTGTTTGTTTTGGTTTTTTTTTTTTTTTTTTTTTTTTTGAGAAAGGGTTTCTCTGTGTTAACAACCCTAGCTGTCCTGGAACTCGTTTTGTAGACTAGACTGGCCTTGAACTCATAAAGATCCTGCAGCTTCTTCCTCCCAAGTGCTGGGATTAAAGGTATGTGCCACCACACTGGGCAGGGTTTTCTTTTTGAGATAGAGTCTTGGCTAAGTTATCTAGATGGGCCTTGAATGTGGAATTATCCTGCCTCAACCTCCAAGTAGCTGGGGGGCCTAGCAAAAATTCATCTATTAATAGAGTCAAATGGGAATAGTCTTACCTGTTTGTGTTTGGCATAAGAATGATGGGCTTGGTGTTGAGTAAGCACATAGCCGGTCTGTTTTTGCAATGCATGTGGGTTTCCATTGTCACATCCTCAAGAACGGAAATGGTTACTATTACAGTTAGTACCTCTAGTGCACATGCCATGGTTCTGATTATGCATTGTCTTCTGTGTCCCTGCTTCCCAGCGCCCTCAGACAGTATCACCAATTCTGCTCAAGTGGCTCATTTGTTGGACCACACACTTTAATTCTGTTGTTCTACATCCTGTCTGCAGTACTGGCAATTTGTGAGTCTCTTTTGTTGACTTCTCCTAAAGCCAGATAAATTGAACACATTGTAGCATATGCTTTGGCCTCATCCTGACGGTGCTTTGGTGGTGCTTTAAGCTCCTCCCCAGAACTCAATAGGAAGAAACACCCAGAAACTGAGTTTGCATAGGTTCTGTGGAGAACTCATTCCTGGTGGGGGATGTATGGTGGTCTTTTCGTTTTCTTTGGAGCTTCTTCCTTTGAGGCTGTGATTCTCCAGGGCATAGAAGCCAAGCCAAAGCACTGACTTGATGTTTACAGTCTGTAGTACTTCCTAGGGCTGTGCTGCAGATCAATATATCTGCAAGGCAATGTGAGTCTTAATCACAACGTTTGTGCATTGACCATTTTTATAGTCAACTTTCATCATCCACTTTAAGGAACTAAGAGTCTCAATCTGTGGTGGCAAGGCTGGATGGAGACTATGGTTCTGAGACCTTTCCAAAGTTGGTTGTTTATAGTCTGTTAACTAGCCACATTAATTTTGGAGATGGCTATTATACTCTTCTTTATAAAGGAATCAGACTAAGAATAAAAAACTGTAAAGCTAAGTGAATATATTTGTTTTTAATTGACAATTACATGTGTAAGTAATCCTGTGTGACTTTCAGTATATGTAATATGTGTTAAGATAAGAGCAGAGTAATTGGTGTGGGCATATGTATCATTGTTATTCCAGAAACATTCAGAATTTCTCTAGTAGTTACTCTGAAACTATCAATCTTGTCCACCTTTGTTATCCTAGTGTGCTATAGAAAATTAAAAGTTACCATTTCTTGATCATTTGACTAAGATTAAGTGTAGAATATTAGAGGATAATCTTCCCATCTAGCTGTATCTTGTGTCCATTTACCTCCTCTTCATTCTATTCTAACTCCAATTTCAAGCTTCTAATAACACTACTGTATTTACCTCTTCTTTGAGATCAACATTTTAGCTTCCACATATAAAAAACACCATGCAGTATTTTGTCTTCCTATGCCTGACTGATTAACATTATGTCCTCTGGTTATATTCCTATTGCAACACACGACAGGGTTCCATTCTTATATCTTCAAAATATTCCACTATGTATATGTATCACATTTTCTACCTATTCCTCTATTGATAGATACCCAGGTTAAATTAGTATCATGGCTGTTTGAGACAGTGCTACAGTGAGCTCATGAGTATGATGTCTCTTCAACATACTGATTTCAGTTCCTCTGTAAATATGCCCAGTAGTGATCCTGATAGATCACAGTGTAATTGTCTTGTTATTATTGTTTCTGATTGGTTTTTCACTATGGCTATATGAATGTACATTCCCACCAAGTTTTTTTAAGATTACCCTTTCTCTGAGTATTTACTAGCATTTCTTCCTTTCTTTCTTTGTTTCTTTGTTTCTCTCTCTCTCTCTCTCTCTCTCTCTCTCTCTATATATATATATATATATATATATATATATATATATATATATATATATTTTCTTTGTAATAGCCATTCTGAGAGGGGTGATAACTGTTTTAATTTTGACTTCCATTTCCCTGATTTGCTGTGATGAGCATTTTTCATAAATATCTTAGGTATTTATGTATCCTCTTCTTATTTGGAGTGTATATGGTGTGTTGTGTGTATGTTGTGCTTTGTGTATGTGCCTACATGCATGTGTGTGGTATATATACTTGTTAGTGTAGATATATACAGGTTCCTGTGCACATGTGGGCATAGAAGCCAAAGTTAAATATCTAATACCTTTATCTTTTTGAGACAGGGTCTTTTCTTTCTGAAGCTGAAGCTCATTGATTGGATTAGGCTGACTAACCAATGAGCTTCAAGGATTTCCCTGTCTTTGCCTCTTCACTCCCCCAAGTGTTGGAGTTACAGACACATAGCACCATGTACAGCTTTTTCATGGTACTGGAGGATCAGAATTTATGTTCTTATGCTTGCCTGGCAGACACTTCACTAACTGAACTATTTCCCCAACCCTATGCATCGCTTTTGAAAAATGTCTTTTGAGGTTCTTTTTAATGCAAAATTTTAATGAGAAAAGGATTTGGAACTTAAATTGTTTGACTTGATCAGGTGTAGTTGAGGAGTAGAGAAGATGAGCTAATCTCCAAGAGGTCACTTTGTCTAAAAGGATTGTACCTAAGTATACCTTAATAATATTGAGCCTCACTTGAATCAGCTATCTGCTTGTCTTCCAAAAGCTCCTCTTGCGTTTGTCAACTGCAGTACATCCTTGAGGTGCTCATGTTTATTCTTTTACCTGCTGAGCCATGGCTTACTTGTTTTCTCTATATCAGAACAGTGAACCCCCTCATCTTGTATCCCAACCTCTTTTCTTACCTCTTGTGTTTATCATTGGTTTCAGAGTGTCATGAACATGATGCATGTCATCAGCATCCCGTACTCGCTGATGAAGGTAAACCCTCTCTCCTGGATCCAGAAGGTCTGCCAGTACAAAGGTTGGTCTCTCCTGGGTCTGTGGGTGATTTGGTGACAAGATAATTCACCATTCCCCATGAATTGCAATTACCTGTCTTTTTCAGCTTCACATAGTCTGGTAGTGACATATCAATTTCTATTTTCCTTTGTAGCAAAAGTGGCTTGTGTGAAATCAAGAGACATGCACTGGGCACTTGTAGCACATAGAGATCAGAGAGATGTCAACCTGTCCTCCCTTCGCATGTTAATAGTGGCTGACGGAGCAAATCCCTGTAAGTGAAGCATCAATTGTAGATTCCAAGATGGGCAAGCGTCAGAGTTCTTTGTTTTCCACATGTTGTTCTTATCACTTTGATGTTTTTATTGTTGTTGTTTTCCTAATCTGTGTCTTGGTTGAGATTATCTTAAAATAACCAAGCAGTAATTCTTCTTAAAGACCAGGATAAACAGAGTGGTTAAGGACAAGGTGTTTACAGGCTGCAGGCCTCGAATCAAAAGAAACATTCTGGTTCTATAGAGATAGTTCTTTTTTGAATTTTGTTTTCTCAACTCTACAATGGTAACCAGAGCATAATTCTTGAGGATTGAAAGAGTCAATTCTTAGGTATTGTTCTTTAGCAAAGAATAAAAACTTAGGAAATACTGTTTTATGGTCTACTATAGTTGTATTGATCAGCATTAAGGTTGCTCACTTTATTTATTTATTTATTTATTTATTTATTTATTTATTTATTTATTTATTTATTGGTTTTTCAAGACAGGGTTTCTCTGTGTAACAGTCCTGGCTGTTCTGGAACTTACTCTGTAGACCAGGCTGGCCTTGAACTCACAGAGATCCATCCACCTGTCTCTGCCTTCCAGGTGCTAGGAAAAGGCATGCACCCCTCCGCATCCCAGCTAAGCTTTCATTTTTAATTAAAACCTTTGTTATAAAATACTTTAATGAAAACTCAGATATAATAAGTTAGCATTTCTATAAAATATTCTTTAAATGCCTTGAAATAGCCTGTTTTTTGTGAAACAGGTCTATAAAGTCAGAAGCCATGTGTCAGACTAGAACTGAATGAAAGACTGTTTCTCACCTCATCTGCAAACCGTGCTTAGCTGTATTTCTAAATTAAAGCAGGCTATGCTTTCTTGATGCCTGATGGGTGAAAGTGAGCTTAGAAACAGATATAAACTTGGTTTATAAATGATTCCTTCACTTCTAAAAATAATTGGATAAACAATGAACTAATTAAAATAATTAATTTTAATATACATCACCACCGAACATCTTGCATAAAACAAAGTAAATTTTGTATTTGAAAGTCAGCTATTTCATGGCTTCTTAGCAATTAATGCCAATTTATCTAAAAGACATTTTCTTTGTTTAGATTGATGCATTTTTCTGGAATTTGCATACTGAAGGTGGTAGACCAGGTTTCAAGAAAGTTAATAAAATAAATTCATTAGTCAGCAAAGAATTCTTTAATATTATGTATAGAAGTTGCAGTTTTTGAATTCTTTTTTTTTTTTTTTTTTTACATTTTTTCGAGACAGGGTTTTCTCTGTGTAGCTTTGGCGCCTTTCCTGGAACTCACAGAGATCCACCTGCTTCTGTCTCCCGAGTGCTGAGATTAAAGGCGTGGGCCACCACCACCTAGCTGAATTCTTTTTCCACAGGCTTACCAGTAGTATCTTTCAGTGTGACATAAATAATAAATTGTAGTTAATGTTTTGTTTCTCTATGATGCCTTACTCTGTTTATGTCCAAATCCTAACTTTAAAATTATTTTACTATTATAGAATAATTTTAAAGTCAACCATAGTGTTACATTTATCTAACCATTGTTCCTCTTTTCCCTCCAGGGTCTATTTCTTCTTGTGATGCATTTCTCAATGTCTTCCAGAGTAAAGGCCTTCGACAGGAGGTCATCTGTCCCTGTGCCAGCTCACCAGAGCCCTCACTGTGGCAATCCGGAGGTACTGGGTGATGTCAGTTATAGTAGACAGTTATCCTAATGGAACAACTGAAAAGGTCATGGTAGTTAGTGCTTAGTGTGAGCATAGGAATAGCCTTCAAGTTTTCCATGGTTAGGTAAGAATGGATTCTCTTGAATTTTCTAGATTGCTTAGTTAGAGAAATATTTCTGGTTTTCTCTCAGTTTCATTGTCTTTCCCAAGTTGTTAGAACTCTGTATAAGGAATATGATTTTCAGTTTGCAGTTACTCAGTTTTTGTTGGCTTGTATAAATCTCTGGTTTTTAATTTAGGGAGTGGAATGAAGTAAATGTTGAACCATGATCCTAGATATGTGGTTTCCTTTTTATCTCTACTTTTTGGCCCATGGAAAAATGTACTTTAAAGAAACTTAGCCAGATATAGAGAAGCACACACCTTTGATCCCAGCATGTGGGGGGCAGAGGGAGCTGGATTTCTGTGAGTTTAAGGCCTACCTGGTCTAACATAGTAGGTTTCAGGACAGCTAGGCATCACATAGTAAGATCTGTTGCAAAAAAAAAGAAAGGAAGGAAAGGAAAATAAACCCTGGTTTTCTGAACTTTTGAGCAACATGGTGGCATATCAGGAGCTCTGAGGACTGTGATAACCAGCTGTTGCACAGCCTAACCATTAAGTATTCTGAGATGCTTTGGCTGGGAACAACATTACTCACTATTGATCATAAGTCACTCCAGTTTGCTTCAGAACAGTACAGTACAAGGGAGGGGAAGTAGCTATGGAGATGTAAAATTTATTCTACTCCAGTTGGAAAAGCCCAGCCCTGTAAGAGGATACAAGGAAGGATCACCTGATCAGCATCATCAGTAATTGGAGCTGGCTGTCAATCCCCACTTCAGCCTCTCAATTATCAACACTAACATAAAGAAGTTTATGTTAGTTTAAAACCTGTTATTTTTCATTGTTTTGGGACCTACCTCTTAAGTGGCTTTTTTATTCCATGTAATGGATGTATACTTCACATTGAGAACTCAGTGTTCAAAAGTAGAAGCTGTGCTTTATTTCAGTAGAAGAGAGTAATGTTCCATCCCTAATTAAATTCAGTGGGTCATATACATGTGAAAACCAAAGTCATAAAAGTAGCAGAGAAACTTGTTTGGAAGAGGCTCAGCTTGAGTGGGAAGATGAAGGGAGGGTAATTCGATGATGAAAACAACCAAAACATATTACACATGTTTGAAGTTGTCAAAGAATTTTTAAAAATTAAAAAAATAGAGTTTCCCTAAAAATGTTTGATCTGGAGAGTATTGTAGCTGGAGTCTTCTCCAGTCCTGCTCGGGCCTGCAGCTGCTCAGACCCAAGTAAACACACAGAGACTTTATATATTACTTATAAACTGTTTGCCCATGGCAGGCTTCTTGCTATCTATTTCTTATATCTTAAATTAGCCCATTTCTATTAATCTATAAGTTGCCATGTGGCTTATGGCCTACCGGTACTTTACATCTTACTTCTTATGGCGGCAGCAGCTGGCAGCGTCTCCTGACTCAGCCTTCTACTTCCAGAATTCTCCTCCCTGCTTATCCTGCCTGTACGATACTTCCTGCCTGGCTACTGGCCAATCAGTGTTTGATTTATCAATCAACCAGAGCAACACATTCACAGCATACAGAAAGACATCCTCAGCAGAGTATATTAGTTTACTTTTCTTGTTGCTGTAATAAAATATTTGACAAAAGCAGCTTAGCAAAGGAAGGGCTCATTTTTTGTCTCACAGATTGAAGAATATAGTCCATTGGGGCAGGGAAGGCATCATAGCAAGACTGTGTGAGGCAACAGTTTACATTGCATCAATAGCCAAGAGGCTGAGGAAGATGAATGCTGGTGTTTCAGCTAGCTTTTGTCCTTTTTGTTCAGGTGGACTCCTGGTTTCTGATACCCACTTTCATTCAGAATGTATCTTCTCTCCTCAGTTAAAACCTTTCTGCAAATACCATTACATATGTCCCTAAGAGGTTTATTCCCTAGGTTAATTCCACTTACAGTGAAGTTGACAATTAAATTTACCCATTACAGATAATAGGTAAGAAAACCTGTGATGTTCTTAGATTTTTGTTATATTATTAACTAGAATGTGGGCCTAAGAAAATGAAATTTTTCAAAGTATGAGCTACTTTTAATCTTGTCAAACTAGAAATTATGACTGTCACATCTTTAAATGGACGATGAAACATGTTATTGGCAAGAGTCTAGCTAGTCTCCATCCTTTAGAAATATATTACTGTAGGTGCTCTCTGAAGAACCTGACATTTGTGTTTGACCTTGAAATGTGAAACACACTTAGGGTTGTATAGCACAGGAGATTTATCCAAATTATCCTCTTTCCAAGATCAGTTTTTTTAAATGTGTTTGATTTGTGCTCCTAAGAGTAGATATCAAGAAGAATGGAGCATCAAGTTTGGTGGGGGCCAAGGGTCTAAAGTCTTAAGTTTGAGCTCAGCCTTACTGAATGCTTGGCCACATAATGTCACCAAAGCACTTGTTTGTAGAACCTTAGTTTATTCCATGAAAAGTGAGAGAATTTGGATACAGTAATCTCTAAATTGCCTTTTATATAAATGTTTAAGATTTTACAATGTTGTTAAATAGAAACACAGCCACTAAAAAAGTCACAAATGTGATCCACATATAGATTTGACTGGATAATTTGCTCTTTCCCAAAAAATGTGTTCTTGATGGTGAGGTTTTTTCATTGTAGGTCTTAGATGTTATAAAAGATCATCACACACACACACACACACAACACACACACACACACACACAAAGAATCTAAGTTCATTAGTCTCAAAAGGACACTGCTGTTCATTTTCATCGCCATTTTTTAAGTTGGTGTTAACTGAGCAAAAGATGGAATATGTGATACAATCATTGGGGCTAGTTTAACTGTTGTTGCTAGTTTTGTTTTCTTTTGAAACAGTATTGATATGTTGAACTTGGACCCCGTTTTATTCTCTGTTCCATTGCTGTGAAGAGACACCATGACCAAGGCAACTCTTATAAAAGAAAGTATTTAACTGGGGCCTTGCTTGTAGTTTCAGAGATTTAGTCCCATTATCATTAATGCGAAAAAACCATGGCAGTATGCAAGGCAGGCATGGTGCTGGGGCAATAACTAAGAGCTACATCCTGATCTGTAGGCAGCATACAGAGAGACAATGGGCCTGGCATGTGCTTTTTGAAACCTCAAAGCCAACCCCCACTGACATACCTCCTCCAAGAAGGCCACAGCCTTAGTCCTTCTTGAATAGTGCCACTCCTTGATGAGCAAGCATTCAAACATAAGCCTATGGGGGCCATTCCTATTCAAACCACCACAGAACCTTCCTGCCTAAGCCTCACAAGTGTCAGGATTACAAGCATTTGTTACCATGACTGGTTACCTTGTCAGAATTTTTGTCGAATGATTTCACTGACAAAGTCAGAGCCAGGCGGATCTCTGTGAATTCGAGGCCAGCCTGGCTACAGAGTGAGTTCTATGAAAGGCACAAAGCTACACAGAGAAACACTGTCTCGAAAATGAGAAGAAAGAAAGGGAGGGAGGGAGGAGGGAGGGGAGAGGGAGGGAGGAGGAGAGAAGGAGTGGTGCTGGGCACACAATGCACACCTATAATTGTAGCATTGGGAAACAGAGACAGAGGATCTTTAGGTAGGACTTATTGGTCAGCCAATTCAGACACAAACAGTTGAGCTCCAGGTCAATGAAAGATCCTGTCTCAAAACATAAGGTGGAGAGTAATTTAGGAAGACACCCCATATCAATCTCTGACCTCACGTGTGTACACACACACACACACACACACACACACCACACACACACACACACACACGATGTAGACACATATAAATTACAATATTATAACACTAAGTAGGTGCTGTAACATCTTCAGTTTATCCTCATTTCCATTAAGCACATCACCATGTATTCTCTGGAAACAGAGTAGAATATGAGACCAAATTCTGTGTTCAGTGAGCAAGTATGTTGATGAAGTAATAAGTGCAACTATTTTCTATGGGTTTACAACACAAATTTTTTTCTTAGTTATCTCAACTAGTAGGAAATAATATATTTCTTGACAATTTTCTTGCCTACAATCTGGGTCTAAATTGGTTCCACTGAAAATCCAAGTGATCTAATCTCTAGAAATTACTTTACTTTCTTCTCTAAGTTTTGACTAAGTGAGAAAAGAAAAACAGCCCCTCACGGAGGACCTTGGTGTGTCCTTCCCTGAAGCTGGTTCCATTTCTCTTCCAGTGTCAGGGGACTACTTTTCCCCCATGGTGCCGTCTTCCCTTTGTTAAGTAGAGAGCAAAATAGTATGCTTCTTCTCTGATAGTCCCATCTCTGTTTATGTTTCTGGAAGACGGTATTCCAGGGCCAGGGATACTTCAGTCCTTTAGAGTTTGCCTGGCTGAGTTTAGTTCATCTGTACAAAGTCCTTTCCCAGTTCCTTTGAACAGTCTGGAAACCAGTAGAGGAATGGGTTTGTATACTGACCCTTTACCTTTCTGCGTCCCTGTTCCAGGCACTCCTTCATTCTGCCACTGAAGCATATTCACAGGGAGTGATAACATGGCATATATGAAGGCCAGGAATGCTAATAACAAACAAGTTCCCCAGGATGCCCCTAGGAAGACAAGCCCATGAGCATTAACCATTGCATGATTTGTGTAATTCTGCTATATAGTGTAAAGCTACTGTGGGAAATGTTGAGGAAAGGAAGAAGGGATGGACCCACAGTTTTTCTATGGATAATACAAGGAAAAAGAAGCTTTTGACTCATGCACAGAAAGCTAAACTGTTCACCATTACACGTACAAAGCATCGTAAAGAAATTTGTTGATATTAGAATGACCTCCATGTATAACCTGAAGCCAAGAGGGGTATTCCATTGGAATTGTGTACTGAAGATGATGAACCAAGTTAACAAAAACTAAAGAAACAGTGAATAAAACTGGGAAGGAAAAGTTCTTAACCTTGTTCAGAATGGGTCTGTCAATATTCCAGTGAGCCCATGCCACTTAAAGCCATGATAATCTGGAAACAAGTAGAGATCTATCACTACAAAGTTGAGGGTATTGTAAATATTCATCAGGATGATTGTACAAATTTTTAAGAACAGGCACAGCATAGCAAGGTGTGATCCATACCCATATTAGCATATATTTAAATGTTAAGAAGGAAGGATTACCTGAACCCAAGAGTTGAAGACAAGCCTGGGGAACATAGACCATTAGTTCCCCAAAAGAGATTGCATCAAGATTTTAAACATCTGTGGTGAAAATATATCTCTGAACCCCAAAGCAGTAATTTACTGACAAATTTAGTAAGGTCATTGTTGATGAAATGGAATGCCAGAACTAGTATGTAATGCTAATGAAACATTTATGTTACACTGTGTACATCCCAGAGAGACACTGAATACAGCTGGCAAGACAGTCCCTATAAGGATAAAGGATGCTCATAAGGAATAATTGTGTGGGGACATAAAAAAGTCATCCCAAAAGTTAACCTGCTATGAAAGCCAAAAACCTGGCATATTTTTTTAAAGCAGTGCTTCTCAACCTATGGGTCACAACCCCTTTAGGGGTCCAGTGACTTGTTCACAGGATTGCATATCAGATATCATGCATATCAGATATTTACATTACATTTCTTTTTTTTTTTTCCCCCGAGACAGGGTTCTCTTGTGTAGCTTTGCACCTTTCCTGGAACTCACTTGGTAGCCCAGGCTGGCCTCGAACTCACAGAGATCCGCCTGCCTCTGCCTCCCGAGTGCTGGGATTAAAGGCGTGCGCCACCACCGCCCGGCTACATTCTTAATAGTAGCAAAATCGCAGTTATGAAGTAACAACAAAATAATTTTATGATTGGGGATCACCACATATGAGAACTATGCTAAAGGGTCACAGCATTAGGGAGGTTGAGAACTACTGTTCTAAAGGAAGGAATTTCTTACTATTGACTGCCATGAGTTGCCAAGGATGTGGTTCCTAATTGGTTTCAAAATCATTTCAACCTGACAGTGGCTGCTCAGGACAGTGAGGTTGGACTGTGTGACAGCTGCAAGGTTGTTATTCCTAGATGGCTATACTGTTTATCCTCCTAATGAAATGTTCATTAGAAAAGTGTTCTTGTCACATGCTTTCATGAATCTACCTATCTGACCAGGATATTGTAAATGGATAGTCAGTATAAAGCCACTGTCTTGAACAGGATATTAAGCAGCAGTAAACAGAGGCATGATTATGGAAAGTGTTCAGAAGGGTAGGGTGTCATCTGTGAATTTACAGTGTTTGGAAGACAAACCCAAAAGACAGATATGCATGCTGGCATAAACTATTACCTAGGACTGTTTTGTGATAATAGTGAACGAAGTGGTTATATTGATGGAGTCCATATGACAAGTGTGTCAAGAGGAGGATGCCTGAGCTCCTTCTACAAAACATACACATCTTTAAAATCCATCAGTCAGCTGGAGGAAGTGAATGTTGAACTTTTTCCACATTAATAATGAGGCTCCAGTTAATCATTCATTCATTGAATATGGTAGAAGAAGTGATCATAGTAATAATGATAGAGATACACTTGTAAGTACCGACAATGGCATGGTGAAAAGGTAGGATGCACTTAAAGACTGGAACAACAATCATTTGTGACTACCCAAGACATCTATTAGTTTATGGAATTGGAGATCTCTACAAAAAATCCTTGTTCATGAGACCATTGGCTCTGGATGAAACATTTTAAGCATTCATCTGGCAGATGTCTCCTTGTCCACGGAGAAGACTCCTGCTGCTTTACTGCTGCTTCTGATGCTTGTCACCAGACATACAATATTGGCCACTTCCTTATGGAAATAATAGCATCCCAGGTGGAGACTCATGGTTGCTACTGTTTGCTGCTGACAGGTGCTACAGGATTATGCGGATGACACTAGGCAGCTTAGTTATGCTGACACATTATTTTCTGTGTAATAATGGTGTGCCCTATTTTGCACTGCAAATATAACATGTGAGAATATTATTTGCCCATTGGTACCACATAAATTTGGAGAGAGGACTGATGGTAATGCCAGACAACCACAGATTATCCAAATGTGACTGAAATGATGACATCTGTTTCTCAATACTCAATGTATACCCACTATTTTTAATATCATTTTAAAAATACATGTAAAATTATCTTTGGGCTATATGAATAATATATGTAATATAAAAGAATTTTTTGCTTACACATGTTTCCCATCCACAAAATATTGTGCATATTCAAAAAATTTCAAAATCAAGGCAGCAGCCAAAATTCAGAGCATTTCTTATTCCAAACATTTGGGTCAGAGATACTCAACTTGTAATGCACATGTAGACATGTTTTTTACTTGCTTTTTGGTGGTATTGAGGACTAAACCTAGGATCTCACATGCTTGACAAGCATTCCACTATCATAGGACATTCTCAACCTTGAAAAGAAAGGATTTTAAATGTTTTATCCTTGTGAAGCATTCATAAGTACAAGTGATACTCTATCTCTTCCTTTGTGGACTTCAGAATTATAAATGCATGTAACCAGATTTGAAACAGAGTGTTTCTTTTACATTTTAATCTTTTTTATTATGACACGGGTTTCACTATGCTGTTCTCCCTGGATTCAAACTAACTGTGTAGCCCAGACTGACTTTGAACTCCAAAGGCTGAGGTAGGAGGATCCTAAGTGCTAGGATTACAGGTGTGTGCCACCACGTCAGACAGAAGAGTCTTTCTTCAACTCATACTAAAAGCCCTTAAAATGAAGCAGCAAGCTTTGAGTAGTGTTAGAAATTATAGTACAGTTTCTGAATCTAACGTTTTATTTCTAAATACTACCTTGAGTAATTTTTGGATGACTGATTCATGTCCCAGAGGAGGCCTCTGGTTCTTTGAAGAAACACCCCTGACTGTGGCTCCAAGGAAGAGCAACTAAGAGAAACAATGAAAGGAGATGCCTTAATTGATAATGTGTTTGCTATGTAAACATGATGATCTGAGTTTGGGTCCCCACCAGCCATATGAAAATCTAGGTGCAATGGTACATGTCTTTATCCCAGTGCTGGAGTTGAGATGGACAAATTCTGGGCTTGCTGGCTAGTCAGTCTAGTGAAATTTGTGAGCTGAGGGTCCAATGAGAGACTCTGAGAAAAATAAGGTGGAGAGTAATTGAGAAAAGACACCCAGTGTTGGTCAACCTTTGATCTCCATACAGAACAAGAATCAGAGATCCCTGTCTCTAAGGGGGTCTACTGAGTTTCACAGTGCCAAGTCTGTACAGAGATTGTCACTTCACTGTGCTGTGCTAGAACTCTCATTGTTACATTAGATACATGTCTTGTGTGCTTTTGAAAAAATTAGGCCTGTCTATAATTTAATTTCCCTTAGCTAATATTTTTGGTAGATATTTTCAAAGCCCACAGCTCATACAAACAGAGATAATCTTTCCAAAAATAAGATACGGTATCTAGCATCTGAAAAAACTTAGGATAAGCTGGAGCTGTGTGGTGGAAAGTCAATACAGTCACAGTCAAGTCTGGTTTACATTTTGGTTGATGATTGGTAACCAGTTTAGCTGGATTGAAGGCTGCTAGGACTGTGAGTCTCCTCTCAGTGACATTGACAGTTGACTTGTTGCTGAGTTACACATAATACACTTTCTAGGCAACATAGTCTGTAAACTCATGGGACAAAAGAAAGGTTTTGTGTGGTTTCTTGTAGGTACTAGAATAGGAATGTCTACAAACAGACTTTAGATATAAATGACAAAGAAATAATAACCTGGTAACTAATCACTACTGAGAAGTTTGCCATTTATGTATAAATGTAATTCAGTTCAGATTTGCCAGTGAAATTGCTGTTAGCTCCTGTTCCTCACCACATCTTCTGTGATACATCTAAGTATCTGTCAGCTTTTCTGGAAGACTGTTTCATAGAAATTCATAATGGATTAAAACTGGACAGAAGTTTAATTTTTGTTCCGTGGATTAAACCTGTTTTAGGAAACTTTAAAAACTGCCATTACCATAGAATTGATGAAGAGGCTCAAGTGCAGAAGTTTCACTAAGAAATCTTTGTCTGTTTAACAAAAATCATAGCTTTAGCAGCTTCCACTAAAAGTGACTGCTCTGTAGGCCTGGTGAGATAATCAGTGGGGTAAAGTGATTGCTGCATAAGCATGTAGACCTAAGATCAGAACCCTGATACCCACAAGCTGACATGATGGTGCACATCCATAACCCCAGAGCTGGAAAGGCAGAGAAAATGGAATGCTGAGGCTTGTTAACTAGCCAGTCTAGCTGAATTGGCAAGCTTTTAGGGTACCTGTATACATCTTAAATCCACAGAGAATGAATTGAAGTAGTCCTGACAGTGCAGTTGAACTATGTTCCCACAAACATGTATAAATGATCAAAGGTTAACTGGGAAATTACTCAAAAAGGCAAAATACTGTAGGAAAATTTTGATGAATGGGAGAAACTCATTTGGATAAGTTTAAGTATATCTTGTATTCAACTTCAAACTATTACAGGCCCTGCTTCTACCACTAGGAGTCACACAAGTAGATGAAGCTACACAACTGTCACACTTATGTAGAGGGCCCTCGGTCAGTACCATGTAGGCTCCCTAACTATAAGTCCAGAGTCTGTGAACTCCTATGAGACCAGGTTTGTTGCTTCTGTGGGTTCCCTTGTGATGACCTTGACCCACCTGGCCCATGCAGTCCTTCCTCCCCTCTCTTAACAGGATTCCTCAAGCTCGGCCCAGTGCGTGGCTATGGATCTCTGCATCTATTTCTATCAGTAACTGGATAAAGACTCGCTGATGACAGTTGGGTTAGTTACCAATCTGATTATAGGAGATGGCCAGTTCACACTACCTACTACCTATCCACTATTGCTAGGAGTCTTAGCTGGGATCATCCTTGTAGATTTGTGGAAGTTTCCCTTATACCAGGTTTCTACCTGACTCCAAAATGCAGCCCCCTATCAAGACATCTTTCATTACTCTTCCCCTTCCACCCACCCTCCCCAACCCAGTCTCTCATGTTCCCACCCCTGCTGGCTCCAAGTCTACCCAGGAGATCTCTTCTGTTTCCCCTTCTCAGGGAAATTTATGTGTCCCCATCCCCCTTTGAGCTCTCCATGTTACCTAGCCTCTCTGGGACTGTGGATTGTAGCATGGCTATGCATTACTTTACAGGTAATACCCACTTAGGAATGAGTACATATCATGTTTGTCTTTCTGGGCCTAGGTTACCTCACTCACGATTTTTTTCTAGTTCCATCCATTTACCTGCAAATTTCATGATATCCTTGTTTTTAACAGCTGAGTAATACTCCACTGTGTAAATGTACCACATTTTCTTTATCCATTCTTTGGTTGAGGGGCATCTAGGTTGTTTCTAGGTTCTGACTACTACGAATAACGTAGTCCTTGTGGTATGATTGAGCATCCTTTGTGTTTATGCCCAAGATTGTTGAGCTGGGTCTTGAGGTAGATTGATTCCCAGTTTCTGAGAAACTGCCATATTGATTTCCAAAGTGGCTGTACCCATTTGCACTCCCACCAGCAGTGGAGGAGTGTTCCCTTCACTCCACATCCTCTCTAACATAAGCTGTCATTAGTGTTTTTGATCTTAGCCATTCTGACAGGTGTAAGATGGTATCTCAGAGTCGTTTTGATTTGTGTTTCCCTGAGAAAACCTGAGGCCTATCCAAAGGATGCTTTGGTGAGATTGAATTAGTGGGTAAAGGTCTTGGGCAACAGTCTGAGGTATGTCCTCAGATATTCTGGGCAGGAGAGAACATTCACTTCATTGCTTGTGGAGTAGAATACAAGTATAGAAAATCTCCAGCTATTATCTCCCTGACCAGGGTGAGAGTTTTAACATTGTCAGTTATGAAGTTGGGAAAAGGCAAGGGCTGTCCCGTGGATAGACAGAATGATGAGCCAGAAGTGTTTACACAATTTCCCTGGCTTTGTGCACACATATCCCTCTGCTTGTGGGCAGAGGGTTAGGAGAGAGAGGTCTCTGGACACATATCATGACAGATAATTGTTCTCCTCTTCCTCCTCCCTGGTGTGGGTAGTGATGTTCTTAAATGTGCCAGTTTTCTGATTGGCATCAGTCCTCAGATTCAGGAACAAATTTAGGAACAGAAAAAGATAAGCTATTATTTCAGTATTTTAAGTTGAATTGAGAAAAACAGTGGAAGAAACATCTAAGACGGTCTTTGAATCCAGGCTTACTCTCTGGTGCTTTCCTTGTGCCCTGGTCACAGTTCTCAGCCTTAAAAAGTAGCTAAATTCTTATTTAATTGTTATGCATATTTAAACCAATGCTAGTGTTGTAAGCAGTTCTTTATAATTAACTATTGGGATTAGACTTCCTGAGATGACTGACTGCAAAAAAAAAGATAATTCCTTTCGGTATTGACTATATTTATTTTCTTAAAGGTATATATCATGTCTTGAGCATATTCTACCCCCAGCCTGTTCCTCTGATCTTTCTTTCTTCACTCCTCCTTGCTCCCATTAAGCCTTTTTTCCACTGAATATTACTTCTCCTTTCATTTAATATATGTATCCATTCCTATACATGACAATATAAAATCTAGGAACTACAAACAAGAGAAAACCTACAATATTTGCCTTTTTGAGACTGGCTAACTTCATTTAATGTGATTGTTTCCAACTGCATCGATTTTTCTACAGACAGCCTTGTTGGGCACCCTCCCCTTCTGTTCCGCTACCCACAAGCCTCACAGCCTGTAGGGAGACATCCCAGAGAGGTGAAGAATGAAACTCAGTACCATCTTTGCAGGCACTGGGTCATACCTTTCCTGAGACTGACCTCATGGTTTACTTTGTGACCTGTAGAACTTGTAGAACTTGTGACCTATGACCTTTAAAATAAGGATGAATTCTGTTAGCTGATAAACAGAGTTCAGACTAGTGCCTAGAGCAGTGGTTCTTAACCTTCCTAATGCTGTGGTCCTTTAATAATGTTCCTCATGTTGTGGTAAACCACAATCATAAAATTATTTCATTGTGACTTCATAACTGTAATTTTGCTATGGTAATGGATCGTAATGTAAATATCTGATATGCAGGATATCTGATGGACGTCCCCCAAAGGGATCTTGACCCACAGATTGAGAACCACTGCCTAGAGGAAGGTTCTGTGATAAGCATAAGGTGAATTCTATTGGTGGAGGATGCAAAGTATTGTGGGCCTCTGTCATAGGAATATGTTCTTTTCACTGAGGTAGATTAGGCCTGAACATTGCTCAGTATATCGAGGGGACTCAGGTGGAGGCTGGCTCCTAATAGAACAGCAAAAATCACCAGGTTTGATTGACTACTTTTCACTCTGGCATTCCAGGTGACTAGACATCATTCATTTCCTTCTGTTGAAGAAAATAGTGATTGACAATCCCGGTTTCTCCAATGCTTATTCCTCACTGTACTCCCTACACAACCCAAGTTTACTCTCTTCTATGGCTATAAAACAACCCCACTGTGTATATGTGCCATGTTTTCCTTATGGTTTGCTCTGTTGTTGGATACCTAGTTTGTTTCCATAAGTTGGCTGTTATGAGTAGTGCTGCACTCAACACTGATGAAACATGAGTATCTTTAGGAAACAAAGCACGCTTCCTTAGTTTATATTCTGTGTTTTTCTCATTCTTCATTTAATTTGTTCCTGAATACATTTGATGAAAAATGCTATACATACTTGCATTTGTTTCAACATTCTCTCTGGATTGTTTCTAAAATACCATGAACAGAGAAAAGTGTCCTCTGGCTGATGTTTTCACGTATTGTATCCTATGGATAGGATGATGAGGATTATTGTTTTGGGGAAATGAGCTGACACAAGTGACTCTCACTTCATTTGTGTTGACTCCATACTACCTTCTCCAAAACATGCTTTGTGTACTTGATATGAATTTTCATGTGTGAGAACTCTGATGCTGTATTATTAGGTTAAAGAGAAATAGCGTTGCTGGGTCAAGAGATAGCTTAGCAATTAAGAGCACTGGCTGCTCTTCCAGATGACCTCCAAGCACCCACATGGCAGCTCACAACCCTGTAACTTCATTTCCAGGGATTCAATACCCTCACACAGATATAAGGGCTAGGAAAATAACAATGTATAGAAAAAGTAAATCATTTTTTTAAAAAGAAAAGTAGTTTTGATATAGCCTATGAAACTATTTTACCTGGGGCTATGGAAAAGCTTCATTAAAGATTTTAGTGCAAAGACAAAATGGGGCTTCTTAAATATCTCATAAAGTATAGTTTAGATGATGTTGCACTCCTCATGTTGTATGATTTCTCATTGCTTTCATTTTTGTTATCAAATACCTGACAAGAATCAGCTTAAAAGAGGTATTTGTGTTGGTTCATGCTTTAAGGGACATGGTTTATCATGGGGTAAAATATCGTGGGAGGCAGCTCTCTGGTGATGGGAACATGAAGCAGCTGCTTGCTCACTCTCTGCAGACCAGGAAGCAGAGAGTAGGCAATGATGGACTCTGCTCTCTCATTTTCTTCCTTTTTATTCCAGGATCCCAGCCCATGGGCAGTACTGTCCACATTTAAGGAGGATCTTCTATTAACTTCTCCCTTCAGTTAATTCTCTCTGGACATGCCCCCCCCCTTGGACATACCCAAAGGGGTGTCTTACTAGTATCCAAAGTGTTTCATAGTCCAATCAAGGTGACAGTCCAAATTAACCATCATGTAGTTTGCCTAATGCTTGCAGTTTCTAAAGGAAAGCAAGCATTTGGCTGTTAGATTTTGTTGTTCTGTTGTAGAGAAAAGACTTCAGAGGACTAATTACTCTGGCTTGAAGTGGGTTAGGAGGGACTGACATTTTTTCTATGTTGTCATCTAAGCAAATTGTCCCATGTTTAATATTCTTCCAGGGTCAATTTTCTCTGCCCTGGTAATGAAGGAAAGATTGAACTTCCAGTAAACATTACAGTGCAGCTGATTGCTTATCTGCCTTTTAGTCTACTTAATTAAAAGATGTTCAATTATTATCCATGGTAATCCATGAAGATAAAATTGCAAATGCATTTGTGTACTCTTGGTAGATTTTAGCCCTTTGGCACATTTATCTCTTTGTGGTTTTCTTCTTTAAAAAAAAAAAAAAGAGAAAAAACACACACACAATCACACACACCCAAAAAATCAGCAAGCTGGGAAAGTTGTTTAGGTGGCTCCTGCATCTGGGCCATGAGTGCTAGTAAGGACATGCCCATGGGTCAGGCTTTTGGAAATGTGAAGTCAAGTCTTTTCAAGGCTTCAGACCTGGTGAGGTGGTAACCATGGCCCACTAACTGTTGAGTATCTTACCATGGTTTTATCTTATAAGTAATACAAAGTGTGTCTTGCACAAAAAAAAAAAAACATACTGGAAGGTTCTGGGTCATGTATAATGAATGAAACCTCCAGTGTCCTTCTTGATAGATGGACAGAATGCAGAAATGCTTCTAAGAGCCAGCAGAAGAGCGTGTGAGCAATGGGGAAAGGGAGCAGGCTGATAGCCAGCCTTAGGGTGATGTGCCTCATTGTGTGGTTGCCAAAGGCAGATGATTACTGTGACTAATATGGTCAGTGTTCTCAGAGAAAGGTAGTCCCCAAGCAGAATTAACATTATTGAATGGAAACTTTTTAATATCAGGAGTTAACAGAAAGTAGCAAGAACAGTATATGACCTCACCTTTATGTGTGCCTATATGCATGCATCTCTATTTACATGTGTTCCTATCTTCATGAGGGTCAGGCAGGTGATAGCAGGAAGTCATACTGTTATGCTCTGACTTCCTATAGAATATATTTATTTACTAAATGTTGTGGTTTGGGTGTTGTTGGAAACTTGGTCCTCAAATCCATGTGTTAATGGTGTCTGGAGGTAAGGCCTTTAGAGGATGATTGGGATTAGTTGAGGTCATTGTTCCATGATGACAATAATGGCTTAATATGAAGAGAGAAAGAAATAGGAGATTAGCATGCTTGCCCTATCTTGTCATGTGAGTCCTTCCATCATGTTATGATACTTACAAGGTATTTACCAGTGCCAGCAACCTGTTCTTGGATTCTTCCAAACCCAGAACTGGAAGCTCAACAAACCTCTATTCTTCTTGTTGATCAGTCTGTATAACATTTTGTTATAACAAGAAAACAGACAGAGACACTCAAGTATTAAAAACTAACTTCTTTCCTACATTCGCCATCCCATAATATTTTATATGTTCCCGTTTCCTCAAGGCAAATGTAAAATTGAAAAATACTAGGGAAACATGGAGTATGGTACCAAACTCATCAGAAGGATCGAAGCCAAAAATAAATAAATAAAAATAATCTAGCAGATGTTTTTCTGGCCCCTAGTAGCCTGACATCTAGGTCTATTTTATATACAGGATACAGAAGAGAACATACTTGATTTTATTAGTTTATGATACTAACTGATATTCTTGCCTCTACCTCCCAAATATGGAAAAATTGCAGATATGCAGTATCATACCATCCATATTTGACCTTTAAAAATCATTTTTAAATTTTTATGTGTATGGGTGTTTTGCCTGTGTATATGACAGAGAAGCCAGAAGATGGCATCAGATCTCTTGGAATCTCCATGTTGTTATGTAGAATTGAACCTGGCTCCCCTGAAAGAGCAGTCAATTCTATTGGTCACTGAGCCATATCCCCACATGATATTTTACTTTTTTATGCTACATTGTAACAATTTATTCAATTTAAAAACATTTCATAAGTTTTTAATGATAAGATTCTGCTTCAGTACCTTGATACTAGCAAAGAAAAAAGTAATGATAACGTAAAAGAGCAATCGAAATATAATTCCAGAGAAATAATAAAGATGCCCCTGTCTCTATAGTCATCGTCTGCTTTTTGAAAATCAGTCATAGGATTAAAGTCTTGGAGAAAATTAAGAGGAAAAGGATAACCAAAAGGCAATACTCCACCATCTGATGCCCATCTAATAATGAAATCAAGTAGTTTCTTCCTAGGATGTAATCAAGGACGAAGAGTTGTAAAAAGAAAAAAAATTATAAAACTAGTCCACAAATTAACATGAATATTTCAAGAGTGTTCATGATTACTTAATAACAAACAAACAAAATTGGAGAACCATAGTTTCATTTTTAGAACACAGGAAGATAAAGAACAATTTAGGAAAAATTATAAAAATCTCATCACAATATTTTAGAGATGAAAATCGCCTTAATGAGAGCCAGGCTAAGGAACACCAAGAGAGCAGTTGTCTTCTGTTCACTTGTCTTGATTCCTTAGATCCTGACCACAAGGCTTCTGTTACTTGTTGTCTTAGCCTTTTTATTGCTGTGAAGACACATATGACCACAGCAACTCTTACAAAGGAAAACATTTGATTGGGGCTAGCTTACAGTTCAGAGGTTTAGTCCTTTATCATGGCAGGAAGCATGGTGACGTGCTGCTGGAGAAGTAACTGAGAGTTGAAATCTGGATCTGAAGCAGCAGGAGGAAAGAGACTGAGCCACTAAGGCTTGGCTTGAGCTTCTGAAACCTCAAAGCCTACCCCCCTAGTGACACACTTTCTCCAATAAGACTATACCTGCTCCAAGAAGGCCACACCTCCAATATCACCACTCTCTATGAATCTATGGGAGCATTTTCATTCAGATCACCACACTGGGTTGAATTAAATTGCACTCAGAAGCTTATTATGATAGAGAAGGAACATGTACAGAGGAAAGAACAGTGACGAACTGGCCTCCACCCTGTGCCTAGAATGGGCTGACTTTGTCCTTTCTGCTCTTGCCACATAGATAGCTGCTAACACTTGCAAAGTAAACCATTTTCTAAAGTTAGATCCTACCTTCCCAAGGTTTCACAACCTTCCCAAAAAACACCACCATCAGGGAAACAAGTGTTCAAACACAAGAGACTGTGGAACACATTTCACATTCAAAGCATAATAGTAAGTATTGCTCATATGAAAGAAGAGAAAGAAAACTGCATTGTGCCCTGGTTTTACTTTGTAACTTCACTGTCCAAAAGCATGGCTTTATTTATTTGTTGAATTTTATCATGTCTTTCACACTAAACATTGAATTAGGGAATTTTTTTCACCTTGAATTTCTCCATGTATTCTGAAAAATTCCCCACAAATAGTATTTGTTAAAATAAGTATCTTTTTTCTAACCTTCAAAGCAAATGGATATAATGGTGCTGTTAACTTATTAGGACCATTGTGAACTATTTTTCCTTCAGTTTAAAAAGTTCCCTCTAGCCGGGCGGTGGTGGCGCACGCCTTTAATCCAGCACTCGGAGCAGAGGCAGGTGGATCTTTGTGAGTTCGAGGCCAGCCTGGGCTACCAAGTGAGTTCCAGGAAAGGCGCAAAGCTACACAGAGAAACCCTGTTTGAAAAACCAAAAAAAAAAAAAAAGTTCCTCTAAAGAAGATTGATAATCAGTGGAGATACTCTGCATCTACACACGGCCTGGTGACCCAGGCACCTTAATACTAGCTTACACCATCCGGAAGTAAAGCCTTCAGTAATGGCTTTGTGACTCTAGAGCAAAGCAGCTGTCCTAGAAAAAGTACCTCCTTCCCGGCCCTGCTCAGCAGTTCTGAAGAAACCCTCCTCAAGTGAGTTTCATAGTAGCATTTTAGCAATTGATTTACTAGAAGTCCAGACAATCTCTCACAGAAGCAGCATTGCCAAAGCTACTTTGGACTATTTGCTGAGACTTACATATCCTTGGCTGACTTCTAACTTGCTGTGTAGCCAAGGCTGGCCTTGAACTCCTGGTTCTCCTTCTTTTACTCTCACATTCTCTGATTAGGGGTGACAGGCATTAGTGCCATCACACTCAGGTGAATGAGCTGCTTTGATACTACCAGGTAGAGCACATTTTCTGTGGGGACACATTTCTGAATTCCAGGGAAGGAGCCAAGTCTTGCTTGCTGTCTCTGCATCAGTACCCTCGTCAGCTAGTCTCCTTTGGAGGTTATTGGTCTTTATGTGTCTCCATCTCCTTACTGTTCCCTACTGACTTTGTAACTAGATTCTTCATGTGTCCTGAGGATGAAAAAGTACCTGCACTATAGGCTTAGGTTCAGCTACTTTGAGTGTTTAAAAATATGCCTGATACATAGCTGGAGTTCAAGAAATCCTAGCTGCTTATTATTGTGTGTATGTTCTGTAATGAACTGTTATATAGAAGTAATACAGTGAATGTTATACACAAGGGGAAGGAAACATGTTATTGCCCCTGTTTGTTTCCTCCCCAAATAACCCAGTGTTTCTCAGTTAATTGTTCCATTGGAGATTACCTATATACAATGAGAAAATGGAAAGACCTTTGTTTGCTCTCTTGCAAACAGTAAGTGAATGACAGATGGCAGCAAGACTTTGTAAATGTAGTCACCTTTACTCTATTAAGCCCTGGGAAAGGAATCATCATGACTACTTGTTATTTACTTGCCTCTGTTTATTTTGTGTTAATGCTTTTTGAGGCTTGCCTGGCTCTGCCTGCTATTGGCAATAGCAAACTCTAGTTTGAAATTTATGGTAGCTATTTCTTCAGGTATAATACAACAAGATTAGCTAATAGCTTATCAAATGCTTTACAGAGATTGGAAATGCCATGGAAAGGGGAGGAAATGCTGGGCATATTTTAAGTATATACTCACAGGTTGAAGTCATTTACCTTACAGCATATTTCTTATGAGGCCACATTGCCAAGGGTGAAATGCTGCTTTCACTGTTTCTGTTAAGTTGCTTTTTGTACATGATTGCACCACTGTGTACAATACATAGCTGTGTATTTTCCTCCTTCCATATCTCTAGATGGAGAATCCTTTTAACGTTCCTGGAAATTGCTGTACTCACTTTTCTTGAAGCGTGTTCTTTGTAGGCACTCATTGCTGTAGTCATGAGCATATTCTTCCATTTTTGAGCTGAGCCTGGAGGTTGACAAATGGGTTTCTGTCTTTGTCAGCCATTGTTCAATTGGCTCATATTGATTATTGCAGTAAGTTTTGAATCTGTCTGGATTCTGCTTATCAGCACTTTTTTTTCATTTCACCATCTCTTTTTATCTACTTAAAGTATTGTTATTTCCTTATTTCCTTGAACAGTAAGTGATAGAAAAAGATGTAATTCTGTTAATAATTTATGTGTTTGAATGTTAAAAGCCCCCCCATAAGCTCATGCATTTGAACACTTGGTCCCCAGTTAGTAGTGCTGTTCAGGAATGTAATGGAATTATTAGAAGTGGAGCCTTGCTGGAGGAAATAAGTCATTGAGGGTGGGCCTAGGACTTTCATATCCTGGCCCCACTTTCTGTTCATTCACTCTCTGCTTCTGGACTACTGATGGAAAGAACTGACCAGCCTTATACTCCTGCTGACATACCTTCTACACCATAATGGACAGTATTCCCTCTGGAACTGTGAGCCAAAATTAACCCTTTTTTGCTCTCCCTTTTGTTTTAATTCATTTTGCATACCAACCACAGATTCCCCCTCTCATCTCTCATCCTACTCTCCCTCTACCTTCCCTCCCACCCCTCCTCCCTCCTTTGCAACAGAGTTCTCCATGGGGGAAGAGCTAAGCCTGGTGCATTCCATTGAGGCAGGACCAAGCCCCTCTCCTGCTTTATCAGGGGTGAGCAAGGTGTCCACCCATAGGTAATGGGGTCCAGAGAGACTGCTCATGCACCAGGGATAGATCCTGATCCTGATCAAAATGCCAGGGGCCCTTCAAACAGACCCAGCTACACTACACAACTTTCTTCCTATGCAGAGGGTCTAGTACAGTTCCATGCAGGTTCCACAGCTGTCTCTCTAAGTTTGTGAATTCCTTGAGCTTGGTTCAGTTGTCTCTAGATTTTCCCATCATGATCTTGACACACACACACACACACACACACACACACACACACACACAACACACCCTGCTCATGTAATCGCTCTTCTTCAGGCACCTCACCAATGTTGCTAGTAGTCTAATCTGGGGTTTGTCCTTGTAGATTCCTGGGAATTTCCTAGCACCAGGTTTCTCCCTTACTCCATGAAGTCTCCTTCTATCATGGTATATCTTTCATTGCTCTTCCACTCTTTCCTGTTCTAGCTTGACCATCCCGTTCCCTCATGTTCTCATCCCCATCCCCTACCCTCTATTGCCCCTCCTCATCCTCAGTTTGTTCATTGGGAGCTCCTGTTTCCCCTTCCAAGGTGATCTGTACATTCCTCTTAGGGTCCTCCTTGTTTCTTAGCTTCTCTGGAGCTGTGGGTTGTAGTCTGATTATCCTTTGCTTTATATCTAGTATCTACTTATGAGTGAGTATTTACCATGTTTGTCTTTCTTTCTGAGTCTGGGTTACCTCACTCAGGATGATATTTTCTAGTTCCATTCATTTGCCTTCAAATTTCATGATGTCATTGTTTTTGCTTTTACAGCTGAGTAGTACTCCATTGTATATATGTACCACATTTTCTCTATTCATTCTTCACTTGTGGGGTATATAGATTGCTTCTAGGTTCTAGCTATTACAAATAATGCTGCTGGAACAAATCTAATATAATCGTCAAGAAAACACAACTGAAACAAGGAAGATAAATGCTGCTTTCATCAACTTAGGTAAAAAATTAAGTAATGCAGACTGCTGGGGGACAGCTGAGCACTATGGCGAGAAGCAGATTCTTAAGACCCCTGAGTTTGGCACCTGTTTTCTGCTTTGGCACCTGTTTCTGCTCCTGACCTATGGTCATGGTCTAGAAATAACCTCTTCTCATCTCTGCACAGGGATACTATATATATATATATATATATATATATATATATACACACACACACACACACACACACACACATATGAATACATGTAAGTATAACTGCATGCATCCAGTGCTGCATACAGGTCTAATCAATGAGATAATGCTAGTATATTCCCATTATGTTAGAGGGAAAGGAAAGCCACTCATAATTGGGTATCAGGAGTAAAGTACAGAATAAGCATCCTACAGTCCACAGCCCCAGAGAGGCTAGATAACAAAGAGGGCCCAAAGGTGGATGCATGGATTTCCTGGAAGGGGAAATAGGAGAGATCTCCTGTGTAAACTGGGGGGCAGGGTGTGGGGTGTGGGCAGATGGAAACTTGAAGGAGCGGGTTGGAGGCGAGATTGGAGGGGAGAATAAGGAAAGACACATCTTGATTGGGGGGAGCGTTTCGAGGATAGGAAGAAACCTGGTGCTAGGGAAACTTCCAGGAATCCACAAGGATGACTGCAGCTAAGACTCCTAGCAGTGGTGGAGAGGGTGCCCAAACTGGCCATCTACTATAATCAGATTGGTAAATAATTGACTCTAATTGTCATCAGAGAGCCTTTATCCAGTAACTGATGGAAGCAGATGTAGAGACCCACAGCCAAGCACTGGGTCGAGCTCTGGGAGTCCTCCTGAAGAAAGAAAGGAGGGATTGTATGAGCCAGAGGGATCAAGGTCATGATGGAGGAACCTACAGAGACTGCTGACATGAGCTCATGGGAGCACAGGGACTCTGAACTAACAGTTAGGGAGCCTGATGGGACTGGCCTGTGTCGCTTTGGAAAGGAGGCTCAGCTTTTGTTTCCACAGAAAGCTAGAGCTATGGATTTGTTCCAGATTAAGATACTTCAGGTTTGACCAGCCAAGACTGCCTGAAAGTTCTCCAATGACACCATAGCCCAGATAATCCAACATCCAGAATGGTTTCAAGACAACTGGTTCACACAATAACCTCACAAACTACTCCATAATCCTAAAATTTTCTTTATGTACCCATAAGAATACAGCACCCTCACCCAGCAGGAAGTAGTATGAGAAAGCTACGCCCAAATTCCCAAATATACCAAGTGGCTTTGGAGATGGAATTGGCTCACTCCTTCTCCTAAACCAAACATATTGTTAAAAAAAAAAAGTTGAAAGATTCTTCTGTCCATATCAGAAGAGCCTCTGGTATGGGACAGAGAAAAACCAATATTTTTTATTTAAAACAGGTTAATTATAAATACAGTCTCTTTCTAAAGAAGAAAAAGGGGACAGTGTAGATATAATAAATGAAGGGTAGATTAATGACCTACTTTTTAAAGAGCAACAACTTGTTTAGAATTGTCTTATATTGCTATGGATTTTAGTGTATTGATACAAATTTAAACTTAATTTTGTTTATACTGTATAATATTCTACTCTCATTTGGACTTATTATGTTTATGTAACTCATTTAGATTGTAGGATAATTAAGAAATACAGATTAATATTTAGTCTCTAGATAGTCAAACTTATAGTCATGTTAGTTTTCTAGGTATACATAGATATTTCAATTAGGTAGATAGTCTTCAAAACACTTTTGAAGACCTACAGAATATGGCATTTAAAAATGTTTTAAAAATTTAGACTTTCTGGACAGTGAAAATGACTGTCCAGGCTGCCAGCTATCTCTCTCTCTCACAAGACTCCCAAAAGTTGCTTGTGTCCTTCTCCCATTTCTCAGGTAATATTATATCCTTCTGAGGTCTTTGATGTAGTTGAAGACTAGATAGTTATAATTTCCATAGTTATGATAAAAGATAAGTTAGATATGAACCTTAGACTCACAAATATATAGGATAGATAGGATATCTTCTTTAATTTTGCCAAATACAAATAGACTAGATATATAACTAATAATTTTTGCTTGATAATGTTTTGTTATATGTAATTTTACTATGTTAAAGTTAAAACCTTCCTGTTTGAAAAAAAAGAAAAAGGAAGGCTGAAGATGTCTTTCTGTTTGCTATAAATATGTGTTGCTCTGATTGGTTGATAAATAAAAATGCTGATTGGCCAGTTGCCAGGCAGGAAGTATAGTATAGGCGGAATAAGCAGAGAGGAGAATTCTGGGAAGTGGAAGGCTGAGAAAAGGAGACACTGCCAGCCACCTCTGCCATGAAAGCAAGATGGCAGGATACAGTAGCCAGCCATGAGCCACATGGCAAGGTATAGAATTATATAATGGGTTAATTTAAGATATAAGAACTAGATAACAAAAATCCTGCCACTGCCATACAGTTTATAAGTAATATAAGTCTCTGTGTGTTTACTTGGTCTGATCGGCTGTGAGACTGGTGGGTGAGAGAAATTTGTCTGACACAGGATCACGGAAGCTGGTCAGGACCAAAAAAAACTTCAGTTATTAGGCCTAGGCCTCTGCATGTGTGTGACAGTTGTGTAGCTTGGTCTGTTTGTAAGACTCCTAAGCAGTGAGATCAGGACCTCCCTGGTCTTAACTGGCTTTGGGGATCCTGTTCCCTATGATGAATTACCTTGAATAACCTTGATACAGGGGAAGAGCTCAGTCCTATCTCACCTTGATGTGCCATATTTTTTGTTCAAGCCCATGGGAGGCCTGCCCCTTTCTGAAACGGAGATGGAGTTAAGGGTCGATGGGGTTGAGGTGACTGGAGGAGAGGAGGGAGGGGAAATTGTGGTCAGTATGTAAAAATAAAAATAAATTAAAAAAATGTTAATTAAATAAAATTAAAAAATTATACTAAAATAATTGAGCTAAAATAAATGACCCAATGTTCCTATTATTTAATATTATATGTCAGTTAAGACAGCTGGATTCATTGATACAGCACATATATTGTAGGTATGTACAGTCACTCATCTGGAAAGATCCAGAGGTGTATTTGTGTGAAACCATGTATATTATGATTTTTCTTCTCATTGAAAATATGTTTTACATATGCACATAATTTGTATTTACTTTCATATTAGAGTCAGAGCTTTATATAGGCATGTGAATAAATTACTGCTGGGACAGGGTAGAACTACAGAGCTGGTAAGAATTTTGCCAGTTGTGCTGCCTGATCTGACTAGTTTTTGCTGAGAATGTGCTTGTGTATGACTCATATATTTGCATTTAAACATTCATCTAAAACTTCAGTCAGCTAACATGTGCATTTTTATCTCAGTGATTGGGACAGGGAAACCATCCAGATGAGAGGCCAGTAATGTTCAAGTTTGGGTATGAGGTCTACTTTGAAGCCCACCAGTTACTTGTACAATTAGCATATGCCATGGTTAGTATTGATTGTCAGCTTAATAGGATTCAGAACCACATGTAGATGAATTTATAAACAGTCTTATTATAAGGAACACAGAGCCAAATACAGGGGTGAAAGCCTTAGAGATCAGAGAAATAGGAATAGCCACAGCTAACCATGCCACTGTAGCTTCCCAAGAGAACCAGCTTCTTCTTGTTTAACCTGTGCCTTTATTGCCTTGCTGTTCTGCCTTTTCATTGGCTCTTAGCCTATTCACCTCACTTCCTCATCACTGCCCATCTGTACAGACCTCCAGGTCTCTATGGTTGGTACTGGGACCATGCTTGTCTGTGCCCTTGAACACACAGAGACTTTGCCTGCCATGTGATCAGATTAAGGGTGTGTGCTACCCCCCCTGACTTTTGTTTTTGGCTGGCTGTCTATGTCCTCTGATCTCCACACAAACTTTATTTACTAACATACAAATAAATTATCACCACATTTCAGCACAAATAAAATACCACCACAACCACATAGGACAGAAACCTCTGGCATTTCTATGAGAGAGTTTCTAGATTGGGTTAGTTGCAGTGGAACAGCACTGTACAATGGGCTAGAGTCTTTAGACTGGATAAAAGGATAAAGCAATCTGAGTACCAATATTCATCTCTTTGGTTCCAAGCTCCAGCTGCAATGTGACCAGCTGCCTCACATGTGTTGTCATGCCGTCCCTACTATGGTAGACTATTCTCTAAAACCATAAGCCAGGATCAACTATTTATGGTCTTAATTTTGTAAGGGACTCTGTAATACCAACAAGAAACATGTCTGTGCCTTAAATTTCTAATCTGAAAGTGAAGCAAATAGTACCTATATAGGCTTTCTATAGAGATTTGAATAAGTATACCTTTGTAAAGGGTCTTAGCATTTCTGGACTTGAAACACATCAGAGTGTTTAGGTTTGCAATCAGTAGGAAGAAGAAGCCATTAAGCATACCAGGTATCATGGAGAAGTTAAGAAGCTGGTGGAATGATAGGGATACAGAAGGTAGCTAGGAATTTATAAGCCTTTCCTCTTTCCTTTTGACATGCATTTTGTAAGTCTGTAAGGAAGAAAACTGGGGCTTTTTCCTCTGCCCAGCAAGGGAGTCTGTTATATATAATGAGTGCTAGTAGACTATGTTAAAGCATGGTTAGTTTTAATCACTTCTGAAACAGTCATAATTTAAGATACTTAATACATTTATGAATCTTTTCAACTATTATCAAATGTAGAAAAGACATGTTGCAACTAAGATGACAAACCACAAACTATTGGGCCTTAAAAGTATGCCACCATCTTGGCTTTAGGTTTTGCAAAGCACATTGTCACTAAGTGTGCTTGTGGCCAATGTTCCCATGCTTGGGATTGTCAGAACCAGCCAAAGATGTTGCTTCTATGTAACTCTGTCCCCTTTATTACTAAGAATATATCAGTGTTTTAGGCTATCATAACAAAGAAGTGCAGCTTGCTGCCTTCAAAAATTACAAAAAAAAAAAAAAAAAAAAGACTTAATTCTCTCCTCTTGGAGTCTGAAGCCCAAAGTCAAGGTGTGGACAGAATTGTGCCTTCTAGAGGCCCTGGGAGTGCATCTGTCACAGATCTCCCTCCACTTGCTGAAGGTAGCCAATAGCTGGGGCATCCTTTGAGTTGTGTGTTAGTCTAATCTGTTTCTGTCTTCATGAGACATTCTCCTGTGCCTGTGTTTCTTTGGATCTCCTGAAGACATCTGTAATTAGATTTAAGGTCTACACTTAGCTAGTATAATCGCATTTTGCTGTGTATGGGAAGGTTCTGTTTCCAAATAAGGTTAGCATAGGTACCAGGAAGGTTGTCCTTGAGGGCAATTTAGCTCACAACCAGCTTTAAGGAATTGGGGAGAGTTGTTGTTGTTTTATTTATTTGTTGAGTCAGGGTCCCTTGTATCCTACACTGGCCTTGGACTTGCTATATGTGGCCAAGGATGACTTTAAGCTCCTGATTCTCCTGCCTCCACTTCCAAAGTGCTAAGATTGCAAGCATATGCCATGAACACTCAATTTATGCAGAACTAGAGATTGTGTGGTCTAGGCAAACACTGTTTCCAAATGAAATACTTCCCCAGCTCTAATTCTACAGATTTAACTCCTGGCTTGCACATCAAGTCTTTGTAGAGTGTTATCATGGGGTAGGAAAAGGGTGAATGGCTCCTGAGGGCTGTGTTTTTTCATTTTATAGTTTTGGTTTTTTGAAGTCAGAAAGAGCAAAGGCAAGGAAATAACAGCTATGTAGTATTTTGTTGTTGTTTGTTTGTTTTGTTTGTTTTACCTTACTGACTCCAGACAGTTTCACATAGGTCTTTATTATTTAGCAAATGTTCATAGTTGGTTAGCCTTATCCCTATTAATTCTTATAAATAGAATAATTGTATTTCTTGACACTTTTTAACATCCCAACTACTTGATACAAGTAAGAGCTTCTTTTGCAAATTGTAACTTTTTATACTATCCCATATTTTAACTTTTGTTTCTTTAGCTTCTCCATAAAACCTTCACAGTATTCATAGTTAAACCATAAACTCATGTTTATAGACCAATGTAGAGATTTTAAGACCCTGTGAAAGATTTTCCCACAGAAAAATATAGAAACAGGGCTAATGAGATTGCTCAGTAGGTAGAGGTACTTGCCATTAAGCCTAACACCCAAGTTTAATCCCTGGGATCCACATAGTGGAAGAAGTCCTCCACATGCAGGTCATAGCACATGCATGCCCCCATACATGCACACAATCACTAAAATATAGTAAAATAAAGAAAATTATTTTTAAAATGTGATGGTAGAATCTTTAATTGTTGAAGTTTATAATCTTGGACTTTTTCTTTAGTACAGTTATTCATCAAAAGGTTTTTATTGCTAGCTCCTGCTCAAATGAATAACCCAGCTGCTTGTTCTTAGGAATGGTAGAGTTGGATGGAGGAAGGCTTGCACATAGTCATATTCTCAAGGCTCTGGAAATGAGAGTGGTAGGCAGATGTATCTTTATTAAGCTGATTAATTCTTGTCTCATAATTGAGAAAATCTGGAGAAAGAGTGTGTATGTATGTGTGTTTACTGAAGTAATGTTCCAGGCAGAAGAAGGAAGAAAGCAATGAGAAACCCCATAGTGGGTATGAGCTGGGGTCTTGGATAGAGGTGTTTGAAGACCAGGGAGTTACAGAGGTTCCAGTTCTTGGAGCCTGCTGGCAACAGGGGACATAAAGACATGGTCATTATTTCAACTGTGCCTTGTCTAAAATCCATACTTCCTAAACCATAAAGTGTTTTTTACAGCATACCTGCCATCTAAGTAATTGACCTACCCAGCATGGCTTAGTATAGAACTTAGATTCTTTATTGCATATGATATTGAGCTTAAGCTTAAACAGCATACATCTGAACTGAGGCTGAACAACCAGGATGCTCACCTTTTCTATCCCTGAGCTTATGAATATTCTTGTTGCTCTCTCTTGTTCACCATTTGCAAGACTTGGAAACCAGACCTCGGAGAGCAGAAAGGGCATAATGAATCAGATTTATTTATTATGACAGTGTCCTGAGGGAGTGTCGGGAGAGTACAGGATCTTGTGCTGTCTTTACATTCTAAGGCATTTTTTTACTTTAGCCTGAGAACTTCTGGGGGTCATCTCTTGGATAGCTACACTGCATAAACAGGAGCAAGTGCTACTCAGTGCTGGTACAGATGGTAGCCAGCTTCCTTCTCCAGAAGATTCCTACCCATACCTGGCTATGGGTATTACATGTATATGTGAAGATGTGCACATCTAAAGACAGAATGGTTTCTTTCCTTGGCATATACTCCAGCTAAACTATCCTTTAGGCCCACAGATGACAGCAACCAGCCACAGGGCGAGGTGTCTATCTATGCATGGGCTGACCTATGGTGTGATCCGTGTGGATCAGAGGAGAAGCTATCTGTGCTGCACAGTGCAGGATGTTGGCCTTGTCATGCCTGGAGGTGAGTACAGCCCTGGGGTGTTGTCTTAGTTTGAGTTTTTATTGTTGTGATAGCATACAACTATAAACAGCTTGGAATAAAAGGTATTATTTGGTTTATCTATTTCTGAGTTACATTCCATTTAGGGAAGCCAAGCAGGAACTGATGCAGAGAGGCTATGGAAAAAGTGCTGCATATTGGCTTGCTCCCTTAGGCTTGCTCAATCTGCTTTCTTATACAAACCAGGACCATAAGCCTAAGGTTGCCCTACCCATAATGGGCTGGGTCCTTCCACATCAATCAATGATTAAGAAAATGCCCTGCTGACTTGCCTACAATTGAATCTTACTGAGTCATCTCCTTAATTGAGGTTCCTTCCTTTGAGATAACTGTAGCTTATGTCATGTTGGCATAAAACCAACCAGCACATATATGAAGTAGGCAGTTCTAGCATGGCCTTCTGACTCTTCAATTGGTATATGCTTTTTGAACACAGGTTAGCATCTTCTCTTACTGTCCATCCCATTTCACTTTATATGGCATCTCAGGTTCAACACTGAAACTCCTAATATTAGGATGTCTCTGGTCAATCCTTAAACACCAAAGCAATGTTCTCTCTCCCGAGAAAAATAAACCAAAAATATTCATAAGGCAGGGAAGGACATCTCTCCTCTGGAACCCTTTTCTCCAGGAAGACATTACAGACTGACTCTGTACCCAGACACTGGTCCTGAGATGCTTTCTTTTTGCAGCCCAGACCTCCTCTTCAATCATCCTAACTGATGCCTCAGCCCAAGCCAGACACCAAAGCTCAGCCTCATGGAAGGCTTTGAGCAGTATGTATGAAACCTGAGGAATAAGAGTTTTGTTACGTGTGAAGCTACAGTTTAGCATGAAAGCAGTATAGGGAATCACTTGATTGAAGAGATACTGCTATGTCATACCCCCACCTTCCTCCCTAGCCCCTCTAGCCCCTCCAGACCCTCATATGACGTGTTTTGGTACTTCTAAGCCACATACAAGTCTATAAGTCTACAGCTCACGTTCTTATTGGTCGAATGTTGTTCCTGATTCCTGTCTCACAAGGCCACACATATCAGTATATTTGTCCTCAATTTCTGTCTTCCAGCATGGAGCCACATTTCTTTCTCAATTAGAGTTGTTCTGAAGAATCTAGGCCTCCTTCTTTTAAGTTGTTCCATGCTCCTTCATACAATAGAGTGGCAAGTCCATACATGAACAGCACTCATTGTTCTGTGTCTAGTTATACTACATACAATGTATAGTCAATTAGCTTCTCATTGTATCTTGGGTGGGATCTGAGTACTGGGACAAATCTTGGTGGGTAAAAGGCCACACTGCCCTCATGGAATCACAGAGAAATGGATTTTTCACGCTGCCTCTCTGTCACAATCAAGTGTGCTGGGGATGGTCTTTCTGCTTGCCTAGTTCAAAGCATAACAGAAATAAAGCCTGTCTCGTGCTCCTAATTCTCTATAGCTTTCTATCTGTTTCCATTCCACCTGCTGTCATGAAAGCTTTTAGAGTCAGAGCAACTTAGGTCTCTAAACACCAAATTCAGGCTGTCCAGGATTAGCCAGACCACCTAACTCTGTTGCTTTATTTTACAATGCCAAGCAAACTAGTCTTTAAGCAAATGGATTCTCATGCTGGAGGCATCAAAAGATTCAGGTGACATAACAATGAAAATCTTTGTTTTTCAAGTCACCTACAGCATCACAGGTTTCTTTTCAGAAAATTTCTTTTTTTTCTTTTCAGAAATTTCTATTCAGAAATACTCCATAGTATAGTATCATATCAAAGAAACATACCCCACATCCATGTCTACTTGTATATTGTCTTTCTTGGATTGGGCTTTTTAAACGCAATGATAGGATATAGTACACCATGTTTTGTGTCTTATGTTCATTTGTTAGCACATAAAGAACTTGCATCTTTCCATAATGTACAATATTGCATAGTTTGAATGCACAATAATATATGCTTTCCACAGTTGGGGAGTTGTACTCTTTGCTGCATTCTGACGTGAAGGACCACATCTGAACTTCATTCTACAAGGGTATGGGAATATAATGAAAAAAATTCTCAGAAGTGAAGTGTTTCTTTTTTATTATTTAAGAATTTCACATATATATAGCTGTTTTGGTCAAATCTACCCCCATTTCTTCCTCTGCAATTCTTTCGCTATGAACCCAGTTCACCTCCAGCTTTATGTGCTCTCTCTCTTTAAATTTTTGTATGTGTATAAGTGTTTTTGCCTGCATATGTGTCTGTGTACCATATGTGTCTAGTGCAGGAAGCTGGAAGTGGATGTTGGATTTCTTGAGGTTGTAGTTACAAATGGTTGTGAACCACCATGTGGGTACAGGGAATCAAACCTGGGTCATCTGCAGAGTAGCTAGTGCCTTAATACTGAGCCATCTTTCCAATTGCCTCTTTTTTTAACCCACTAAGTCCACTTAGTGCTGCCTGTATGTACATGGGTTATAGGGTCATCATGAGCAGCCTTTCAGAGACTGCATTCTTGAAGAAAAACTTACTCTTCCTCCTGAATCAGCCATCAGTTTGTCAGTAGCTTCTCAGCTAGGGTAGACCTTTATAAGCTCTTTTCCTATTTATGCTAGGATGTTGACTGGCTTAATCTTAGTTGTAGGTCTGTGTCTGTTTCAAGGACAGCATGCCCACCTCATTTTGATTATAGTCAATGTTTCCAGAAAGCCTGTAAGAATTCATACTCCTGGCAGTGATAGGTGTTAATCCCACTTTCTCTCTGCCTTTCCCATCAGACTTCTTGATGTTTTCTAGTTGATAAGTGAAGACATTTTGGTTTACTTTTGGTTTTGTTGATTGTGTTTTCTGCTACTGGAAATTGAACCCACACCCTCACACATTAGGCAAGTATTTTACCATTGAGCTGCCTGCTGCCTCCCCAGCCTTTCTTATACATTTTTGGTGTTTTGTTTTGTTTCTTCAGATAGACAACGTCTCTCTACATAACCCTGCTGTCCTGGAAATCTATGTAGACTAAGCTGGCTTTGAACTTGCAAAGATTTGCCTGCCTTTGCCACTTGAGTGCTAGCATTGCCTATGCCACTATGTCTGACCCTTTGCTGTACATTTTATTTTTAGGCAAGGTCTTACTAACCTCACTAGGCTGACCTTGAACCCACTTGCTACCAGACTCTGCTTTTTGGTGTAGTTTGGATGTATATTTTTCTTATTGTGAGTGAGTTTAACTTTTCATGTTTCTGTTGATTCTGTTTCTTAGATGTAATGCCAGCTCTCTGGAGGTTATAGAATTTCTAAACACTCAAGTGTCACTGGCTATTAACATCAAATTGTCTAAGGCACTAGCCCCTAGCTCCTAGTCAGGCTTATGGTTTGTAGTGGTGGTAGGTAGGATGCTGAAGTCACATAAGTTATCAAGTAAACGTGTGAGTCAGATTAATGAAAACTTAACATCATTAAATGTGTGCTTAAAAGGCTGGACGGCGAGGGCTCAGTTGGCAAAGTGCTTACTGTGCAAGCATGATGATCAGACTTTGGATCCCCAGCACTTCTTAAAATCTGCAGTGTAATCTTGATGCTATAAGATGTTGAAAGTATGAACAAGTAAACCCAATGGAGCTTATGGCCAGATAACATAGCTGAAGTGATGGACTTCAGGTTCATTAAGAGACCCTGTTTCAAAAGAAAATAAGGTGGAAGAGTGAACAGAGAAGTCACAAGACACTTCTTCTTGCCTTGACATATGAGTGTGCATGAATACACACACACCCACACTGAATGCCAAAACCTTTAAGTGGTATTCTCTGAAGGATTATGTGCAACAGGTAATTTAAACCAAAGTGTAAGATTTATGTAGGATACTGGAGACTATATATTCTCTTTCAACTTAGAGAAGCTCTGGATGACTTGAGAGCAGATACCTGTGCTGGTTCATTTGCAGGACTGAAAATGTGCTTTGGAACTTTGACCTGTTTCTCTGGTACATGTGTAGTGAAAGACTGACACATCCCTAAGTAGCATGTCATATGTAAATGGCACACAGTGTTTTCTCTCTTTAAATATGATTTTCATACTTAATTGAAATGATTGGTATCGTAATGAAATCTGACATTTTTCTCCAACATGAAAAGTTACAACTCTTAGAGAAATGAGCACCTGGACATTATTGGAATTTTATTCAAGGTGGTATTTCTGTTCATTTGTGCCTCCATTGGTATTCATGGATTTATTAATTTCCTCCTTCTTGCTTATACTCCCTTGTGATTTTTTTTTATGTTTCCTTTAGCCATCATGTGTTCAGTGAAGCCAGATGGGATTCCTCAGCTATGCAGGACAGATGAAATGGGGAGCTCTGTGTCTGTGCAGTTGCCACAGGAACCTCATATTATGGTCTCTTGGCATGACCAAGAACACCTTTGAGGTAGGTTGATGGAGAAATTCCTTCCTTCAGCTCTTTCCCTAACTCTGGCCTCTGATAGCTTTGCCAGGTGTTCAGAAACAGACTAGAAACCTACTAAGATAATGATTTCACAAAAGAGCATCCATAGTAGTTAAACTACTTTTTTCATACTATATTTTTCTTTTGATAATTGAGTTATCAGCATTATTCTGACCTTTTAACCATTGTCCAGGAAATGAGGTTTTCATTAGTTGTTTTTCTCAGCTACAGAAGAGTGATGAAAAACAACATATGTGATAAGAGAATGTGTACATAGTGTGTAGGTAAATGTCCTCACTTAGGAAGTCAGCTGGCCATTCTGCACAATCTTGTAGCATAGACTAGACTTGGCTAGGTGTGAACTCAAGAGAACCTGAACAAATGTGCACATTAAATAATGATTCAGTGGTACAGTGAATATGTAAGGTATGTGGTGACAGATCATGGATATAGATGTACATATAGTGTGTCGATATGTGTTGTACATGTGTTATACATGTGGGATATATGTAAAATGTGTGGTATACGCATGTGTGACTGGTGTACATAGATAACCTGCTTTATGTAGGTGATGAACACAATAAACAGACATGAAAGGAGTTAAGTCCACAGGTTGAGGTGTCTTGTACTGTATCACGGTATTCTTAGAGCTTTCTTCTTTTTCTCATATGGTATCTAGCCTTAGGATTGACCACTATTTCACTGATTCATGAGTAGAACAGATTATCCATTCTATTCTACATTGATCTCAGAGTAAACATACATGTGAATATGAACTCAGATCTCTAAAAACCTTGGAGCTGAGTGATATAAGTATATTTAAAAATGTACCTTAAGTCTCCATTAATCACTTTCACCTGGTATTTTAAACA